>NC_088420.1:36490505-36725505 GCF_034236695.1 Oncorhynchus nerka | reverse complement strand
ACCTTACTGCAGGGCTGCCCAACCCTCTTCCTGGAGATCTACTGTCCTGTAGGTTTTCAGTCCAACCCTAATTTAGCATATCTGATTCAGCTAGTTAAGGTCTTGTTGAGCAGCTAATTAGTAGAATCAGGTGTGTTAAATTATGGTTGGACTGAAAACCCACAGGACAGTAGATCTCCAGGAAGAGGGTTGGGCAGCCCTGCTATACTGCATATACCCAGCCCTGTCATTTATCCACTTCCTCTTAACTGTAAATATGCATAATGAATGAGTGGCGATGAGAGAAGAGGTTTAACTTCCTCTTTATGTGTGTGAAAAGTTCTGGGGTAAATTAGTGCCTTGATAAAGAAAGTTGAGTGTGTGAGTTTGTTTTGGGTCACTCACCAATGAGCACGGATGCTGTGAGCAGCTTGGGGTCATAAGGGCTCTTCCCCCGACCGTTCTCTATCTGGGGCTCCAGCCTGAACACACTGTCCTGTTTACATAAGAAATAGGTCAAAATAAAGAGCATTTAGAACTCAGATTTTACCGCAAAGTCTGATTGAAGTCAATGCATGATGTTGGCGTCTTGGAAAAAAACATTGTATCTCCATTTTTGCAGATTTTGATATTTTACATTCTCATAGAGCCGGGGCTCTCCAACTCTGTTCCTGGGGAGCTACCATCCTGTAGGTTTTCACTCCAACCCTAATCTAGCACACCTGGTTATAATAATTAGCTGGTTGATAAGCTGAACCAGGTTAGTTACAACTGGGGTGGGAGCGAAAACCTACAGGAAGTTAACTCCCCAGGAACAGGGTTGGACACCCCTTTCATAGAGTCACTTGAACATGTGGGCCCAGCCGGGCAGTTAAGAGCGGGGACGACTATTCTCAGAGACATTCTCCCTCTCTAATTCTCTGCAGTCTAATGAATATGAAAAGCCTGACTCACTGACATTACGAAGAGGAGGTATAGAACACACGCAAACACACAGCGTTTCATTTGTAAAGTAATGAATTGAGGATGTTTTGGACGATGGAATTTTCCACCTCATTTACTGAACGAATAAAAACATTTTTCTTCAGGCCATCAGTGAATCATTACGATTCAGAGAATATCGCAACGATTTATAGTTTTAAATCGAAAGCCAAAACCATAATCACACATTATAGTGTAGAGTTTTTGTTAATACTGTAATCTGGCTGCAGCTCATATAAGGCTTGAATCAGACAGCAAAAACCATGACATTCCCTCTTCCATGGCTTATGTTGTCATATTGGTCAGTAAATAGCAGAACACTAGAGCTAGATTACTAGAGTAAGCAGACTGATGGGTGGACAGAAAGATGAATACATGTGTGAATAGTTACAATGCAGGTGGGTATACCTCTAGTTTCTTCCCCACCTCCAGGTAGGCACAGACAGGGTGGAAGGCTCCGGTTCCACATACATACAGATGGGTCTGGTTAAATGGCTGTAACACCTTGATGAAATTAGAGCATTCACTCTGGAGATAGAAAAAGAGAGAGATTTTGTATATATTTTTTGACCTTCATTTAACTAGGCAAATCAGTTAGGAGAAAAATCGTATTTACAATGACGGCCTACACCGGCCAGACGCTGGGCCAATTGTGCGCCGCCCTATGGGACTCACAATCACGGCCGGATGTGATTCAGCCTGGGTTCAAACAAGGGACTTTAGTGACACCTCTTGCACTGAGATGCAGTGCCTTAGACCTCTGCACCACTGCATATCATGGGTACGCAGGAGATAAACAGACTATTAAAACAACTAACGTACACAAAGAATAAAGCTTTCTGAAGCTGTTGGGGCAAAATCATGTCCTGTTAATTTGGATCAAAACCCAGTCCTGCCCATTTGGATCAAAACCCAGTCCTGTTGATTTGGATCAAAACCCAGTCCTGCCCATTTGGATCAGAACCCAGTCCTGCCCATTTGGATCAGAACCCAGTCCTGCCCATTTGGATCAGAACCCAGTCCTGCCCATTTGGGTCAAAACCCAGTCCTGCCCATTTGGATCAGAACCCAGTCCTGCCCATTTGGATCAGAACCCAGTCCTGCCCATTTGGATCAGAACCCAGTCCTGCCCATTTGGGTCAAAACCCAGTCCTGCCCATTTGGGTCAAAACCCAGTCCTGCCCATTTGGGTAAAAACCCAGTCCTGCCCATTTGGGTCAAAACCCAGTTTGTCCATCAGAAGTAAGCACTCCTATCCAGAGCTGTTCCACTGGACAGAGAAAAGTGTTAGCCCACTCTGGACTTAACACAACATCACATACAGTAGAGCTATGCGGGAAAACAAATGTTTAGGTTGAGGGAATAAAGGGCATCTGAAATCAGAATAAATAATAATCATCTATTAATAATATTCCAAGAATATGCAGGAAACTACTTCAACTACATGTGAATAACAATGTTGGGGAAAGGAACAGCCCTGATTGGTTATACTGTATCAATGCTGTTGTGCTGTTTCTGCTGTTTCAGAGATAATCCAGACTGTTGTGCTGTGTAATAACTCAACAACTCAGATTGAGGCTAGTAATCTGTCATTTCTCTCTTTATTTAATGATCTCTATATCTCTCTCCTATATTTCTCTCTCCATCTCCCCCTCCCCATATACACTGAATGACCTCTCTCCTATCCTGACTCCTGATCAGAAAGGCTCAGGGACATGTGATGAGTATTGAAACAGCTGGGATTTTATGACGGACATCAACAGTGAGACTTTTTAATGCAGAAACATCCCTGCAACTAGCCTGCAACGCACCAGCAACCTTCCCACAACAATAAAATGTTATGAGCATTACATACTGTAACCACATCTGAGTTGACTGTTTAGTGTAGTGAGTGTAGTGTGTCTGTCTCCATGATGTAAAGCCTGTTTCCCGTGATCTGTCAGCTCGTGCCTGAGCAGGCAACAGGCATGACCTCACATGACAATTAATGTCATCACACTGATGGGAAAAAGAGAAAACAGAACCACAAATAATGCATGACTAAATTGATCTGACTTTATCAACAGGAAGCAGCTCTGTTGATTGGGTATGCCTTTGTTGTCCTCCAAAGAGTTGTCTGACATTTCAGGGTGGTTTAGCTGGTTGTGCAGATGTGCAGATTTAATTAATTTTTCCCTGGCTCTGTGTATCACCCTCCTTTCTTCATAGATGTAGAGTAAATTAGAAATGTCTGCTTCTATTATTTTCTCTCTCTCATCTCTCTTTCACGGTCTTCCCTGCGGCATGTTCACAAGTGTCTTTGTTCAAGTTCATCAAAGGGCATCTGTAGTCCTGCTACCTCTCTCTCTCTCTCCTTCTCCCCTCTGCCCTCTTTGTCTTCCTCTCCTCCCTGTCTCCTCTGCCCTTCACACACAAAGACCATCCTTCAGGGCTCCCCGCTCATCCCTTCCAGAATGTTTACAGAAAACACACACACAAAAGACCTGATGGCCCTTCAAATCAACCCCATAGAAACTCAGCATAGCTTGACCTTGTGCCTGTGAACTCAGTGAGACAGACGGAGCTATGATTTTATATTGCAGTCAACACATGGCCCCAGGCTGTGTCTGAGAGGGAAGTCAGAAGGAGAGAGATGGAACTGTCTCTTTGAGTCTTTACACAATGTACTGCTTGCAGGTATACGGGACAAATATACACGACTGAGCTAGTCATGCAAGAAGGACATATGTAGCATAGAGGTGCTGCTGGTATCGACATCACTCTTCTTAGACTGAGGAAAAACCACACCTAAATGATCTTGATATAGCAGTGCGAATTTCTAATGCCAATATGACTGTGTAGACAGAAACCATGCTCTATTTAACAAATACCTGTCTCTACACAGCCATAGCTGATGTTACAGTAGGACACTGCTCCTGTGTTGAAAGTAGTGACTGTAAGCCCATTGGCTGTCCACTGTTAGCCCCGTATCCCAGTGGTTAGGTCAACTGTTCTATTGTTAGACCAGGGGAGAACGACTGTCCCCTCGCATTGAGAATTTCAAGTTGAAGGCCGACTGCAGTACTGCAGGCATTGTTTCCAGAAAACAGGATACCCCATTATAGTGACTGGGAAAATGACGATCTTTGTGGTCAATATTGGTGGCTATATATACAGTATATAAAATAAAAATCAAATCAATCATGGTACCAACAATTATTTCTATTTCACCAGATGTATGTCCTTGAACTGATTACTTTAAAATCACACACAGACAAAGGATCATTTAGTTGCTATTGGTAGTCTGCAGTACCCAGCCTTCAACTTAAGATACACTGAGCTAGCCTGCAACGTCACTTCCTAGAGTAGCTCAAACTGCGCATGCAACATTTCCAAAAACATGAAGCAAGATGGTGACATGTTGATATGGCACTTCCTGATCTTCAAATGTGCCACTGAGCATTCTCATCGGAAAAATTGCGGCGACTTCATCAATGGATTTTTTTTACAGTCTAGTTGGACTCTAGTTGATTAAGTTCATGTAATGTCTCTATCTTGGCAAGGGGATTGTGATCAGATTTCGAGCTTCCTGTCCATGTGTCAACACCCAGATGACATAAACCCACTGTAGTGTAAAAAGTAGTACTTCGGGAGGGAGAGATGGTGTAAGATGAGGTAGCTACTCACCATTAGGTCCTTTCCTGCCCATTTACACTCGTCTCTTCTGGAGGTGGAGGCAGGCCACGGGATCTACACAGACACAGAGAGATAAGGATACTTCACTACACAATACACATAGATATAATAACCTTAATCAGCCACTAGCAATCCTAACTTCAACCAGTCCCTAACCCTAGTCCCTCGACCAAGCAGCTGTTCAGCTAACAGGACTTAAATTAGCTGAGGTGGTTCTGCCAGCAACGTTACTACATAATGTACTTTTGTAGGAGGGAGCTCATATTTTATGAGATTTCATTCATGTGTATGTGTCTTCTTGCGAGCCTGTGTATGTTCACATGTGTATATGTGTGTAGTGGGTCACAATGCGATTTGTTCTCCACTTTGTTTTCGATTACGTATTATTCATCCAGGTGTGCGTGGAGTGGCTAACATGCCAGTGTGAGATCCTGCACGACAGCTCAGATCTGAATGAATCATCAGCCACTTCTCTGTAGAAACCATGGAGAATGATAGAGGCCTCTAGGTGCCAAAAGGCTGTATTAGCACAGGCAGCGCCATTGAGTGCTTCCACCATTTTAATGTAGTCACCTTGGTGGGACTTCCAACTTTATTGGCTTATCCCTCCTGGTGACCCTGTTAGAGTCATGTTCAACCGGGTCATCAGGAGGGATCAGCCAATAGTAAAGAAGAAAATGTCATTCTTAAAAATGGAGATTGCCTCAATAGCACTGCCTATGCTGTCACAGATGTTATAATGGCACAGATTCAAAGATGAGTCCTCTATCTATGTTTCTATGGTAGAAACAGAGTCCCTGGCTGAAACTGGCTAAGACTGACAGGGGTGAGATAGCTACAGATGTAAGATCTTAATTTGATCACCCTGTTGCAGGATCATTTTCCTGAAATGCAGGAAATGTTAAACTTGTAGTGTATTTGAGGTTTAAAAAGGTTTCCACCAAAAATTTCAGACATTAGTTTCCCTTACGAAAAGTCTATCAACCCCTAAAAAATTATTCATTAACGATAATCCAGATAATAATTCACATTTCTTTTTGCTGCAGGATTATTTTCCTTCTGTAGCAAACTGGCTCCTACATCTGTATAGTCAGACAGACTACAAGCAGACAGACTATGGTGTATATATGCAAGTGTATTGATTATAATGCATTATAAGTGTATTGTAACTGTTACCTGTGCCATATCTCTGCTGATGTTGACTAGGTTGAAGGAGAATATGTGGTCCTTGGCTCCCACCACCAGACGACCCTTCTCCTCGTCCAATAGGAACGTGTGGTAGGCAGAGCTATTCACCTGGCCCTCAAACGTCACCAAGTTATTAGACTCCAACATCTCTGGAGAGGAGAACAGAGGGAGGGGGAGAGAGAGAGAGGAGACAGAGACAGAGACAGAGACAGAGACAGAGACAGAGACAGAGACAGAGACAGATAGATAGAGAGAGAGAGAGAGAGAGAGAGAGAGAGAGAGAGAGAGAGAGAGAGAGAGAGAGAGAGAGAGAGAGAGAGAGAGAGAGAGCATTAACAATTGGTAACCATATTACTTCCTATAGTTTGAAAAAGGGAATTAGTGAAGTCTTAGCATACAGCATCTAATAGAACAGCATCTTATAGAGCACATGTTGACCTGTCTCCTCAGTATATCATAATGTCAGAGGGGAAACATCCCATCCCCACATGAAGACACATCCTACACTCTCCCCATAGCAGAACCCTTTGAAGAACCCTTTTTGGTTCCTGTAAAAAAAAAGAATTGTTCCATGGGGTTCTACCTGCAATAAAAAAGGTATCTAATTGGAACCAAAAAGGGTCATCCTATGGGGACAGCTGAATAACCCTTTTGGAACCATTTTTCCTAATAGCGTAGCAGCAGGGACACGATCTCAACTCCAAAAGCCTAGGGAGGTACCAGAAAGAGAGGGTGCTTTGGCTGAGATTTAATAAAAAAAATGTTAGTGTGATCTTTCTTGCCCAATCACACATTCTCCCTCACACCCTCTTCCCCACACTAGTTTGTGTCCAACAAATATGTATTCTATGAATCAGATGCAATGACCAAATTGTGGCAATGACCAAATGGTCTGGCTGGGGGAACTGACCTTGACTGGCCAGCCAAGCAGAACTGGACCACAGAACAAACTCACAGCGGAAGACGGAGACAATTCTCCATACAGAATGACCAGCCTGTCTCAGAGTAGACACTGGCGAAATCACAACAACCATGAGGTCATTTAAATTGTTGTATTAAAATGCGCACAACATCTATAACAACCACCATTGAACATTCCCCAAAAGTTCTCATTCGGTTTCCAGCTAATCTAATAACATAATGTACATGTACCAGTAATGTTTTCCCAGCAAACCATCATTGGTTCAGTGAACGTTCCCGGAACATTCGTTAGGTCGCTGCAAATTTTCTCATAACACAAGAACTGTCCATTTGTGGTAATGATTATAGAATGTTTGTATAAAACAATCGTCGGAGGTTGCAAGACCTTTCCTACAAAATAAAAACATTTAGGGAAGCTCAGCGTTACACCGTGAATGAAATTTAAAAGCAATATTCCCGCTTCAGCAGAGAATGCATTCACGGTAAACGCTACATATGTCGGCTCGATCAGATATTACCTTTATATTTATATTGCGGAATCTGTAAAGCTGAATCATTACAGATTGCATTGAGTCCTTAATCGATTATTTAAGGTTCACAGAATATTTCATTAGATTGTGGGAACAGTCTGGTGAGAACATTGTGGGGACATCAAAAAAGATATGTTCCCAAAACACAAAACTGTCCAGTTGTACAGATGAGTCTACAGTGTATTTTTTAGGGTGCAAAAAATATTCACCTGATGTTACAAAAACATTCCACACAAAAACATTCCACACAAAAATGTCCACACAATAATATTTCTCTCTAATATGTATCTTGTCATATCCCCACAATGTTCCCACAATGTAAATAAATGTGTTAGGACATTTTTAAGAAAATAAAACGTGTTCTGGGAATTTTCTTGCAACATCAGGCAACAGTTTTTTGCAACCTAATAGAATGATTGCAATAATTAGCACATCTGGACAGTTTTTTGCAACCTAATAGAACGATTGCACTCCTTCTAGACCTATCGGCTGCCTTCGATACTGTGAACCATCAGATCCTCCTCTCCACCCTCTCCGAGTTGGGCATCTCCGGCGCGGCCCACGCTTGGATTGCGTCCTACCTGACAGGTTGCTCCTACCAGGTGGCGTGGCGAGAATCTGTCTCCTCACCACGCGCTCTCACCACTGGCGTCCCCCAGGGCTCTGTTCTAGGCCCTCTCCTATTCTCGCTATACACCAAGTCACTTGGCTCTGTCATAACCTCACATGGTCTCTCCTATCATTGCTATGCAGACGACACACAATTAATCTTCTCCTTTCCCCCTTCTGATGACCAGGTGGCGAATCGCATCTCTGCATGTCTGGCAGACATATCAGTGTGGATGACGGATCACCACCTCAAGCTGAACCTCGGCAAGACGGAGCTGCTCTTCCTCCCGGGGAAGGACTGCCCGTTCCATGATCTCGCCATCACGGTTGACAACTCCATTGTGTCCTCCTCCCAGAGCGCTAAGAACCTTGGCGTGATCCTGGACAACACCCTGTCGTTCTCAACTAACATCAAGGCGGTGGCCCGTTCCTGTAGGTTCATGCTCTACAACATCCGCAGAGTACGACCCTGCCTCACACAGGAAGCGGCGCAGGTCCTAATCCAGGCACTTGTCATCTCCCGTCTGGATTACTGCAACTCGCTGTTGGCTGGGCTCCCTGCCTGTGCCATTAAACCCCTACATCTCATCCAGAACGCCACAGCCCGTCTGGTGTTCAACCCTCCCAAGTTCTCTCACGTCACCCCGCTCCTCCGCTCCCTCCACTGGCTTCCAGTTGAAGCTCGCATCCGCTACAAGACCATGGTGCTTGCCTACGGAGCTGTGAGGGGAACGGCACCTCAGTACCTCCAGGCTCTGATCAGGCCCTACACCCAAACAAGGGCACTGCGTTCATCCACCTCTGGCCTGCTCGCCTCCCTACCACTGAGGAAGTACAGTTCCCGCTCAGGCCAGTCAAAACTGTTCGCTGCTCTGGCCCCCCAATGGTGGAACAAACTCCCTCACGACGCCAGGACAGCGGAGTCAATCACCACCTTCCGGAGACACCTGAAACCCCACCTCTTTAAGGAATACCTAGGATAGGATAAAGTAATCCTTCTCACCCCCCTTAAAAGATTTTAGATGCACTATTGTAAAGTGGCTGTTCCACTGGATGTCATAAGGTGAACGCACCAATTTGTAAGTCGCTCTGGATAAGAGCGTCTGCTAAATGACTTAAATGTAATGTAAATGTAATTAGCACATCTGGACAGTTTTTTGCAACCTAATAGAACGATTGCAATAATTAGCACATCTGGACAGTTTTTTGCAACCTAATAGAACGATTGCAATAATTAGCACATCTGGACAGTTTTTTGCAACCTAATAGAACGATTGCAATAATTAGCACAACTGGACAGTTTTTGTGTTTGGAAACTCTTTTGGGAATCACACACAACGTTCCCACAACCTAATTAAATATTCTGGGATTTTTTAAAGAACAGATTAAATGTGTTCTAGGAACCTTCTTGTAATATCAGGTGAATGTTACATAGAAACGTTCTATAATCATCACCACGACTGGACAGATTTTGTTTTATGAGAAAATTTGCAGTGACCTATCTGGGAAACAATTTTAGTTTTAGTCTTCCTGTAGGCTCTGGTAAACCACAACAACCATTAGGTCAGTGTCAAAAAACAGCCCAGTATTGTACAATACAATGTTTGCAACCTGAGGGGTGTTATTTTGACCGCCTTTCAAGATGAAACTGTAACCTTTACCTGCTGCCAAAATTGTTTTCTCACACCTAAATCTCACTCACACTCCATCTCTAACACCACACACACACACACACACACACACACACACACACACACACACACACACACACACACACACACACACACACACACACACACACACACACACGTACCCACCCACATATGCACACACCATTCCTTCTCACACTCTCTCCTCACCCAATGAACCCACCAACACCCATCGCCCACACCAGCTGACCACCCGTACATTTGTGTGTGGGAGGGAGAGAGGGAAAGAGAGGAGGGAGGAAAAATATAAGGAAAAATATAAAATGATGAAGAGGTATTGTGAATATTGTGAATAAGCGAAAGTCAGGAGGAGGGAGGGACAGGGAGAGAGGGGAAGAGACAGGGAGAGAGTGAGGGACAGGGAGGGAGTGAGGGACAGGGAGAGAGTGAGGGACAGGGAGAGAAGGGAAGAGACAGGGAGAGAGTAAGGGACAGGGAGAGAGGGGAAGAGACAGGGAGAGAGTGAGGGACAGGGAGAGAGGGGAAAGACAGGGAGAGAGTGAGGGACAGGGAGAGAGGGGAAAGACAGGGAGAGAGTGAGGGACAGGGAGAGAGGGGAAGAGACAGGGAGAAAGTGAGGGACAGGGAGAGAGGGGAAGAGACAGGGAGAAAATGAGGGACAGGGAGAGAGTGAGGGACAGGGAGAGAGGGGAAGACACAGGGAGAGAGGGAGAGGGACAGGGAGAGAGGGGAAGAGATAGGGACAGAGAAGGAGGGACAGGGAGAGAGTGAGGGACAGGGAGAGAGGGGAAGAGACAGGGAGAGAGTGAGGGAAAGGGAGAGAGTGAGGGACAGGGAGAGCGGGGAAGAGACAGGGAGAGAGTGAGGGACAGGGAGAGAGGGGAAAGACAGGGAGAGAGTGAGGGACAAGGAGAAAGGGGAAGAGACAGGGAGAAAGTGAGGGACAGGGAGAGAGGGGAAGAGACAGGGAGAGAGTGAGGGACAGGGAGAGAGTGGGAGGGACAGGGAGAGAGTGGGAGGGACAGGGAGAGAGAGGGAGGGACATGGAGAGAGTGAGGGACAGGGAGAGAGGGGAAGAGACAGGGAGAGAGTGAGGGACAGGGAGAGAGTGGGAGGAGACAGACAGGGAGAGAGTGGGAGGGACAGGGAGAGAGGGGAAGAGGGGAGGGACATGGAGAGGGAGAGAGTGGGAGAGACAGGGAGAGAGTGAGGGACAGGGAGAGAGGGGAAGAGACAGGGAGAGAGTGAGGGACAGGGAGAGAGGGGAAAGACAGGGAGAGAGTGAGGGACAGGGAGAGAGGGGAAGAGACAGGGAGAAAGTAAGGGACAGGGAGAGAGGGGAAGAGACAGGGAGAAAGTGAGGGACAGGGAGAGAGTGAGGGACAGGGAGAGAGGGGAAGAGACAGGGAGAGAGTGAGGGACAGGGAGAGAGGGGAAGAGCCAGGGAGAAAGGGAGGGACAGGGAGAGAGTGAGGGACAGGAAGAGAGGGGAAGAGACAGGGAGAGAGTGAGGGACAGGGAGAGAGTGAGGGATAGGGAGAGAGGGGAAGAGACAGGGAGAGAGTGAGGGACAGGTAGAGAGGGGAAAGACAGGGAGAGAGTGAGGGACAGGGAGAGAGGGGAAGAGACAGGGAGAGAGGGGAAGAGACAGGGAGAAAGTGAGGGACAGGGAGAGAGTGAGGGATAGAGGGAGAGAGGGGAAGAGACAGGGAGAGAGTTTGGGACAGGGTGAGTGTGTGTGTGTGAGATAAGTGGCAATAATGAAGTAACCAGGTGAATGCACCAATTTGTAAGTCGCTCTGGATAAGAGCGTCTGCTAAATGACTTAAATGTAAATGTAAATGTAACCACAGCGTAAATTCTCTGAGGAACTGTTAAGATGAGTGTCTGTAACACCCTGTAATTCTGGGCGCCTTAGTCCCTACACTCTACCATTTATATTTCTCTTCTCTCTCTCTCTCCCTCTCTCTCCCCACAGACCAATGTGGTTTGACGTAGGCAGTAGTGGCATACTCCCTTCTCACTTATGGCTTGAAAGCTAGGTGGAATATCTGTTTGTTCAAGATCTGTGTCTGATCTTAGAAGCACATTTCTTCACACAGATGAACTACAAAAACCTAGCTACCATGTATTACCATTGGTCTCATCTATCAGAATACATAAGATGGTTGGACAGCTCTCCAGAGGGTTGGACTCCTGAGCTTGGTAGAACAAGAGTATTTTCCCTGAAATGTTTTCGTCAAGTAGTGTTTTTCCTGAAATAGTGACAGCCATTTGTGAGTGTTCTCTGGAGAAACATTAGTCATGTTCATTATGGCCATGTGTTTAATATCACTGTGTGTGGGTAGAGGTATAGCTCGCTAGACTAATGGGAATGTTCTGTTGACGTAGTCCAGGTCACACCACAGTCATACATTACACTGTGTATGTTTTCAGCTTCTGTGTTACACCAATCAATAATCTATAACCAACACGAATCCTCGCTACAGCCAATATACAACCCACCTGAAAGCTCTCTACAACCACTCTACAGCCAGTTGCTAGATGCTATTCTAAATGTGGGATTGGTAGTAGATGTATGTTAGTAGATGTATTACTATGTGTGATAACGAAAACTTTAGCCGATGATAGGTTTCAGAGTGCTATATGCTGAATCAACACCTTATTGTGCAGTTGGTTGTTAGCTGAGGGTGTATTGCTTTGTAATAAATTGAAACGTTTATTAGTGACTCGGTTCTGTTTGTCACAGGATGTATTTTGTGTACATCAGGAAGTGGAATTCTCAGAAACGATTGAAACTTCAACTATTGGCAGTGCAGTATCTGTATCGTTATCTCTCTCTCTGTCTCTCTGTCTCTCTTTATGTCTCTCTCTCTCTCTGGGAATGAATAAATGTGTACATCATGAATGTTTCAGCAGGGAGAATGCCCCCTATCTGAAGTGTGTTTATATGTCAGAACCCCTGGGAGGGAGGAGCGAGAGAGGAGAAGGGAAAGAACATGGGGGAGGAAAAGAGGAGAGAAGTGGACAAAGTAAAATAAGAGAGAGATGGATATGCAGTTATGGATACATGCAGTTATGGATACATGCAGTTATGGATACATGCAGTTATGGATACATGCAGTTATGGATGCATGCAGTTTAAGAAAAAGGCAATGTAAGGGAAAATGGGCAAAGGAAGTAGAAAGACGAGTGACAGAATAAGAGACGGAGGGGGAGAGATAAAGAGAGAGGGGAGAGAGAGAGACCGCCTGCTTCTAGTTAGAAACATATTCCCTCAAGTGCCCTTCATCTGCTCTGTCACAAACACACCCCACTTTTCATTGAAAGCACTCCTCTCCTACACACACCCCAGCATTACCCCCCCCCCCCCACCCCAAGCACACACACACACATACACACACACCTGAACAAACAAAGATACAGAGGTGTGTGTTACTGTAATCCTACTGTATATGCTATCCACTGTGTGAAAAGTAAGCAGCTAATTGCATAGATCCCAGCCTGCTTGTCGTATAAACAATGGCGTGTCAGACATGTAGAGAGCCAGTCCGGGAATCACCATGTTAACACACACCACAGCTCAGGTGAGTGGGTGTTTTTGTGTGGGACTAGTATCCATGAAAACCATTCACCAGAGTATAGTGAGATTATTAAAAAATTAACAGGGACAACTGCTGACATACAGACACACACATGCACGATTAAGCATATGTGGATCCACACAGCAACTCTTATCTGTATCCTCCTGGTCAGAATCAACTCCTAGACCTACTACTCACTCGCATTCTGCATAGGGGCTCATTTGGAAAGAGAGACAGACAGGTGGCCAGACAGACAGGTGGCCAGACAGACAGGTGGCCAGACAGACAGACAGACAGACAGACAGACAGACAGACAGACAGACAGACAGACAGACAGACAGACAGACAGACAGGCGGACAGACAGACAGGTGGCCAGACAGACAGACAGACAGACAGACAGGTGGCCAGACAGACAGACAGACAGACAGACAGACAGACAGACAGGCGGACAGACAGACAGGTGGCCAGACAGACAGACAGACAGACAGGTGGCCAGACAGACAGGTGGCCAGACAGACAGACAGACAGACAGACAGACAGACAGACAGACAGACAGACAGACAGACAGACAGACAGACAGACAGACAGACAGACAGACAGACAGACAGACAGACAGATAGACAGACAGACAGACAGACAACAGACAGACAGACAGACAGGTGGCCAGACAGGTGGCCAGACAGGTGGCCAGACAGACAGACAGACAGACAGACAGACAGACAGACAGACAGACAGACAGATATATGGGAAGTGGGGTCACAAGATGTCAGCTGTTAACCTTTCCCTATCTCCACTATTCATGTTTCTTCCTTTCCCACACTCTCCATTCAACTTTCCCCCTTTCTCAGATGCAATATGGTCCACCCTCCCCACTCTATTTTATTTCAATGCGCTCTCCATGTCACCCCTCACCCAAACTATTTTTGCCTCTTTCTCTTTTCTCTCTTTCCATCTCTGCCTTTCCGTTCTCCAGTCACTTCATCCTCCACCTTCCTCCCTCTCTGTCTCACTCTCAGTTAAGACACAGCTTTATTTTATGTGAGACCTTTATAAATTAATTATTTGATCCTACATTCTCTCTCTCTCTCTCTCTCTCTCTCTCTCTCTCTCTCTCTCTCTCTCTCTCTCTCTCTCTCTCTCTTGCTCTCTCTCTCTCTCTCTCTCTCTCTCTCTCTCTCTCTGTCTCTGTCTCTATGTCTCTCTCTGTCTCTCTCTTTCTTTCTTTGTCTCTGGGCTGGAGAGCATAGGGAGAGTTAAGTGCTGCGATAGAAAATATCAGAAGCACATCTAAGCAATAAAACATATGAGCCAGTATTGTATGGTATGGTGCCCTATATCTCAAGGCCTTGTTGTTATAGATCAGCTGACATCCACATGGCTGTGTGTGTTTGCTCGGTAACAGCAGATAAAGCTTCTCCTGATCATATCAACACAGAGACTCCAGGTTATATATGTCTGAGGGGTGGAGTATAGACAATGAACAGTGAAGTGTTCTACATTTTTTTATTTAACCTTTATTTAACAACGCAAGTCAGTTAGGAACAAATTATTATTTACAATGATGGCTTACACCGGCCAAAGCCTAACCCGGACAACGCTGGGCCAATTGTGCACAGCCAGATGGGACTCCCAATCACGGCCGGATGTGACACAGCCTGGAATCGAACCAGGGTCTGTAGTGATGCCTCTAGCACTGAGATGCAGTGCCTTAGTGCCTTAAAAATTGTAATATCTTACGTTTCACTGAGTCATGGCTGAACGATGACACAGATAATATAGAGCTGGCAGGATTTTCCATGCACCGGCAGAACAGAGAAGAAGCTATTTGCCAATGTCATGAGATATTGCTCACCTGAGGTACCTTATGATAAGCTGTAGACCACACTACCTACCAAGAGAGTTCTCATCTATATTATTCGTAGCCGTCCATTTACCATCACAGACAAATGCTGGCACTAAGACCGCACTCAACCAACTCTATAAGGCCATTAAACAAACAAGAAAATGCTCATCCAGAACTGGCACTCCTAGTGGCCGGGGACTTTAATGCAGGCAAACTTAAATCAGTTATACCAGAATTTTTACCAGCATGTCACATGTGCAACCAGAGGGAAAAAATCTCTGGAACACCTTTACTCCACACACCAAGATGCATACATTTGTCCATTTGGCAGATCTGACCACAATTCTATCCTCCTGATTCCTGCTTACAAGCAAAAACTAAAGCAGGAATACCAGTGATTTGCTCAATACGGAAGTGGTCAGTAGACGCGGATGCTATGCTACAGGACTGTTTTGCTAGCACTGAGTGGACTATGTTCCGTGATTCATCCAATGGCATTGAGGACTATACCATATCAGTCATCGGCTTCATCAATAAGTGCATTGACGTCGTCGTCCACACAGTAACCATACGTACATATCCCAACCAGAAGCCATGGGTTACAGGCACCATCTGCGTTGAGCTAAAGGCTAGAGCTGCCGTTTTCAAGGAGCGGTACACTAATCCGGACACTGATTAGAAATCCCGCTATGCCCTCAGACGAACCATCAAACAAGCGTCAACACAGGATTAAGATTGAATCCTACTACACTGGCTTTGACCCTCGTCGGATGTGGCAAGGCTGTGAGCAAGAACTTTTCAAGAACTTTAAACAGGTCAACATTCACAAACCAGGATGTGTACAAAAAGCTTGCGTGGAACAACTGGAAAGTTTCTTCACTGACATTTTCAACTTCTCCTTGGCCGAGTCTGTAATACCTACATGTTTCAAGCAGACCACCATACTGTAGTCCCTGTGCCCAAGGAAGCAAAGGTAACCTGCCTAATCGATTACCGCTCCGTAGCACTCACGTCAATAGCCATGAAGTGCTTTGAAAGGCAGGTCATGGCTCACATCAACAGCATCCTCCCAGACACCCTTGACCCACTCCAACGTGCATGCCGCCCCAACAGATCCACAGATGACACAATCTCAATCGCACACCACACCGCCCTTTCCCACTTGGACAAAAGGAACACCTATGTGAGAATGCTGTGTGAGCAAGACAAATGAGCTGATCGTGGACTACAGGAAAAGGCAGGCCGAACAGGCCCCATTAACTTCAACAGGACTGTAGTTGAGCGGGTCGAGAGTTTCAAGTTCCTTGGTCTCCACATCACCAACAAATTATTATGGTTTAAACACACCAAGACAGTAATGAGGAGGGCACAACATTACCTTTTCCCTCTCAGGAGACTGAAAAGATTTGGCATGGGGGTCCCCAGATCAAAAGTTCTACAGCTGCACAATTGAGAGCATCCTGATCGGTTGCATCACCGCTTAGTATGGAAACTGCTTGGCATCTGACCATAAGGCGCTACAGAGGGTAGTGCGTACAGCCCAGTACATCACTGGGGCCAAGATTCCTGCCATCCTGGACCTATATAATTGGCTGTGTCAGAGGAAAGTCCATCAAATTCTCAGAGACTCCAGTCACCCAAGTCATAGACTGTTTTCTCTGCTACCACACAGCAAACGGTACCGGAGCACCAAGTCTAGGACCAAAAGGCTCCTTAACAGCTTCTACCCCCAAGCCATAAGACTGCTGAGCAATTAATCAAATTGCCACCAGAATAGTAACATTGACCTGCCCCCATTTGTTTTGTAAACTGCTGCTACTCACTTCACCCCTACCTACATGTACAAATTACCTCAACTAACCTGTACCTTTGCACACTGACTCGGTACCGGTACCCCCTGTATATAGCCTTGTTATTATTACTTTTTATTATTTTTTTAACTTTAGTTTATTTGGTCAATATTTTCTGTTGGTTAAGGGCTTGTAAGTAGGCATTTCACGGTAAGGTTTACACTTATTGTATTCGGCGCATGTGACAAATGAAGTTTGATTTGATTAGATTTTTTAATAATAAGTTTATAATAGCATTAAGGCACCTCAAAGTTTTGTGGTATATGGCCAATATGCCTTGGCTAATGGCCGTACAAAAGTACACCGCGTTGTGTCATGCATAAGAACAGTCCTTAGCTGTGGTGTATTGGCCATATACCACACCCCCTCATGCCCTTTACTTAAATATATAACAGGGGATGGCAACTAGTTTTGGCCTCCAGCCAATTTGTTCCTGAGTTTGTAGCTAGTCGGTGCGCCAGAACATAATTAACCTATTAACAAACAGCCTACTAGCTGCCCAATTCAAAGCACTACACTACACATTTAACACGTGGTTAGTGGGCTAGTCAATTCATTGACAATAACATATTAATTTTGATCTGATTACATTGTTAAAACCACCTATGTATTCATGAATAGGCCTACTTACTCTATTAAAATATATTCATCTTACCTTATTTTTCCACTGCCAAACCAGTGTGTCTTGTTTTCAAATCTACTGTCGCTGTGTGCAAATAATTACATCTGAGATGTCATTATGAATCTAAGCATCGTCATTTTACCACCCCAGACATGTGGCCCGAGTCTGACGCAGAAAGGAGGTAGGCCTCTTTAAGGAGTGCATGGTGACAGTATAACATAATTGCATAATAATCTGTCAAACAGCTAAACCTATACCTCTTATTTCTTAGTGATCCAACAAAACCCTCTTGCTAATTTGTCTACTCAACTTTCAGCACCGGGCGCTGTCCATATTGATTTTAGAAATAGCAACCCACAGTCAAGTGGTGGCTACATCTCAAATAATATTTTTTTCTAATTTATCTAATTATATCCTACTGTCTTTATCATGGACATATTCCCACTAATATTGTAATTAATCTTCACATGCATGTTTTACACTTTTTACACTTTATTTTTATTTTTGGTACTTATTTATATTTATGTGTTACGTTCGTTGGATGAATTAGACCAAGGTGCAGTGTGGTAGGCGAACATCTTACTTTATTTAAACACCCAAAAACAAAACTAAAAAAAAAACGAAGCAAAGTTCTGCAGGCTACACAGCACCTATACAAAATCAAGATCCCACAAACTAAAGGGGGGAAAAAGGCTGCCTAAGTATGATCCCCAATCAGAGACAACGATAGACAGCTGCCTCTGATTGGGAACCATACCAGGCCAAACAAAGAAATAGGAAAACTAGAATGCCCACCCAAATCACACCTCAACCTAACCAAATAGAGAAATAAAAAGGCTCTCTAAGGTCAGGGCGTGACATAATGCTAAATCACTTGACCGCTGTAGGTTGAGATTCTTGTTTCCTAACTTTAAAGACCATATACCCATCACATCCCACATTATGATAATGAAGTCCCCGTGTGTGTAACTCAAATGTGTGTTTGGGTCTGAATTGGGAAGGTGTAAAACATATCAACGAGAGAAGGAAGGCAATCAATCTTATAGTATAGGCCTAAATTTTCTTCAGTTCATGAGCTATCACTCCTCATGCCATGAAGGAGAAAATAATTCCAGCATTAAACTTTGATTCATTGATTGAATAAAACTATATTAATGCATTTGCATCAAGACGTTCATGTGATGGAAAAGTAAAACCAATTCCGATTCCGATTCACTTTTGTCCTACAAGAGGAAATCATACTACTTCTAACACATCACATAGGCCTAAACAACACATATAGGAAACACAACAGGAAACAAAAAATAGGAACAGTCAGGCAGATACCTTTCCTACCCTCCTACCCCACCCCACACCTGCCCACATGGGGAATTGTTTATAATAGTGATAGCCCCTGGGATGAATGTCCTCCATTTAATTGTCTGTTTTCTCTGACCAATGTTCATTTAGGTCTGGGGTGCCTATACACTTTATTTTAATGCAAACTTTCAGAACATACATTGCAAAACTGGAATGTGTGATTCGTGCTCTGTGCTGTATAGTACATTCGTTCAGTAGGTGAGGGGGATCCAATCAGTTCATTTAGATGTTTTTTATAGTAAAAAACGCCTGTAAAATGTATCATCTGGCTCCTCCACTGAAACTATGTAGATTAGCCTATACACTTTATTTTAATGCAAACTTTCAGAACATACATTGCAAAACTTGAAAGAATGTGTGATTCCCACTGGCAGTTCCTTCTCTGTATGTTCCCTAGTCACTGTCCACAACACCAGGCTTCACACAAGCATATTTCAGCATGCCATCTCTGTGGGATACTGATGGGTAAAGTATAGACAAATAAACATCCTTATATATTAAACATTTGAAATTAACCTCCCTCATTCCATGCTCTGATTAAAAGTCTATTCAGACTCAAACCAGTGGATAACATTACTACTAAGATGTACATGACCTCAGGAGGAGAGAGAGAAGAGTAGAGAAACATGGGAGAAAGGGGGCAGGAGAGAAAGTTTTAGTGTGTGTGTGTGTGTGTGTGTGTGTGTGTGTGTGTGTGTGTGTGTGTGTGTGTGTGTGTGTGTGTGTGTGTGTGTGTGTGTGTGTGTGTGTGTGTGTGTGTGTGTGTGTGTGTGTGTGTGTGTCTGCGTGTGTCTTGGCTGTGGGTATCAAAGGGGTGGATAGGTCTGACAGAGACAGAGCTCCTGGAAGTCCCCTCACTGGCCATGAAACTAAAGTACCCTCTCTTTCACTCTCCTTCCCTCGCATTTCTTCTCCTTCAAACTCTCCTTTTGTCTTCCTCTATTTCCCAGACACTTAACAATATGCCCTCCACTTTTCCTGGCTAGGACACATGTATGACATACTGTACAGCTAAGCTTAAGTTCTATGTCCCTGCCACTGTACAGAAATCCATTAAAATCTCGCCTCTGGCGACCAGTGATATATCTTTCTCTACCCTGTCCCTCTGCTGCCCTGTAGTCTTATAGTGCTGGCCTGCTGTTGTTACAGTTGGACCATGTTAAGGTAAGGAGGCTATTGCTATACTTCCACCATGCTTTTCATCCCTTCACTGACCCCTTGTCCTATTGCCCTCTGCAGTTAGGGTTAAGGATGTGTGCGTGTGCGTGTGCGTGTGTGTGTGTGTGTGTGTGTGTGTGTGTGTGTGTGTGTGTGTGTGTGCTGAGTGCCACCTGTAGGGGTCAGGTTTTCTACACGCCCCGGAACCTGTGGTTCACAGAGAAGACCAACCACACACACACACACACACACACACACACACACACACACACACACACACACTCAGAAGCCACATATACATATACAGACACACACACACACACTCAGAAGCCACATATACAGACACACACACACACACACACTCAGAAGCCACATATACATATACAGACACACACACACACACACTCAGAAGCCACATATACATATACAGACACACACACACACACACACTCAGAAGCCACATATACATATACAGACACACACACACACACACACTCAGAAGCCACATATACATATACAGACACACACACACACACACTCAGAAGCCACATATACATATACAGACACACACACACTCAGAAGCCACATATACATATACAGACACACACACACACACTCAGAAGCCACATATACATATACAGACACACACACACACTCAGAAGCCACATATACATATACAGACACACACACACACACACACACTCAGAAGCCACATATACATATACAGACACACACACACACACACACTCAGAAGCCACATATACATATACAGACACACACACACACACTCAGAAGCCACATATACATATACAGACACACACACACACAGTCAGAAGCCACATATACATATACAGACACACACACATTCAGAAGCCACATATACATATACAGACACACACACACACTCAGAAGCCACATATACATATACAGACACACACACACACTCAGAAGCCACATATACATATACAGACACACACACACACACTCAGAAGCCACATATACATATACAGACACACACACACACACTCAGAAGCCACATATACATATACAGACACACACACACACACTCAGAAGCCACATATACATATACAGACACACACACATTCAGAAGCCACATATACATATACAGACACACACACACACTCAGAAGCCACATATACATATACAGACACACACACACACACTCAGAAGCCACATATACATATACAGACACACACACACACTCAGAAGCCACATATACATATACAGACACACACACACACACACTCAGAAGCCACATATACATATACAGACACACACACACACACTCAGAAGCCACATATACATATACAGACACACACACACACACTCAGAAGCCACATATACATATACAGACACACACACTCAGAAGCCACATATACATATACAGACACACACACACACACTCAGAAGCCACATATACATATACAGACACACACACACACACTCAGAAGCCACATATACATATACAGACACACACACACACACTCAGAAGCCACATATACATATACAGACACACACACACACACACTCAGAAGCCACATATACATATACAGACACACACACACACACTCAGAAGCCACATATACATATACAGACACACACACACACACTCAGAAGCCACATATACATATACAGACACACACACACACACCTCACATCTCACCCCACAAATGTTTAGCAATATAAAGTAATTTAGCTTTTATCCACACCAGCGTTTAAGCCTATAATCATAATTAAACAGTCAGTATGAACGGATCCATATCAGAGACTGACATTCTACCCTGACCTCTGTGCAGGTCTGTGCTGCTGTGCCTGTGTGGCTCTGCAAAATGTCGCCATGTAGTGTTTTTGTAGTTCTGTGCAGTGCTGTGGTATAATAGAGAAATCCCAGAAGGCTAGTGATTTAAAGATGACTGATACATACACACACAGGTATCATTGCCTACAGATGGCCAAAGTGCATGTGATCGTGCATGCATGTGTGTTTGTACATGTGTGTTTGTACATGTGTGTTTGTGAGAGAGAGAGAGAGAGAGAGAGAGAGAGAATGTGTGTGTGTGTGTGTGTGTGTGTGTGTGTGTGTGTGTGTGTGTGTGTGTGTGTGTGTGAGTGAGTGAGTGTATGCGTAATTATGAGTGTGATGGTGCTGAGAGAGAAATGTCTCTGTTTGGGAGAGCCATCTGTTGAGACAGACTTACACCGTTCATCCTCACCATAATTACCATGCAGGGAACGACAGAGCGGAAAAACGACAACCACGAAAACAAGAGGGAGAGAAGGATAGATAGATGAGTGATACTTCACTTAACCACTGGCAAGTCAGACTCTATCATCTCTGATTACTAACAAACTGACAACAATAGAGAAAAGATAGCACTGTCCACTCATACGCATAGCTGATTATGTGGATGCTCTGATAAAGTATTCTATGAAATAAGAGATCGTTCAGTTCCACCTGACTTATACCACACAGTGGAAAAGGTGGATATCTCCCAGAGCTGGGAGATACATAGATACATACAAACATATGGTGCAGAGTGCATAGGCTATACATTAAATGTTTTATTCAATAATGATCATACCAAACATGCATCTCTCATTTTTAGGAAAAAATAAAGTTATTGCAACTAGATTATGGTTGTGCTCAAAATGTGCTTTATAAAGCCACTACTATACACTATCTAAAAGCAACCAAACAACATCACTGAAATAAGGGTGGCACTTTATCTTGACACACATATTAGACATGAGTCCTGCTATATTTCAACCTATAGCCTATATAGGTCTCAAATAGTAACAACAACCTCATATCAATTCTGCTTCTGCTCTTTCTCAATACAAACAGCCACAGAAACCGTTGTCCCTGCCAGACATGCATACAGACAAGTAAACATAGAGAGCAGTTGGTGAGGTGACAGTCAGCATAGAGGATTCTTCTGGTAGAGTAATAGGAGAAATAGGAAAGGAACATGGTATAGTAAATGTCAGAGTAAGGTGGACTGACCTTTGTAAGAGAGTTTTAGCCGGGGAACATTGCTCTTTTTCTGCTGGGCTCCAGAGAGAGCCACCACCCCACACAGCAGCACCACCGTGCCCCAGATCGAGGCCATGATCCAAGGGAGAAAGAGGCCAGACAGGTCCCTGAAGCACCAGTCCTCCAGAAGACAGTAATTCGCAAAGCCTTACCAGAATCTGTCCTAGGTTCAGGGGTTAGGGGTCAGGGGTTCCAGAGACACAGAACCTGCAAAAGCAGCAGGGGTATGGGTCAGTGTCATAAAGGGCCAGCCTAAGGAAGTCAAACAGAACTGAGCCAAACTTAACTAACTGGGACTGAACTGAGCTAAACAGGAACCACACAGCAGACTCACATCACCCCAGTGTTGGAGGTCAGAGGCAGGAGGAGTCCCACCATTCCGATCCCAGGGTGGATGAGGGGACCTGGGCTAGAGATCAGCCTTGACGTGGGTCTCTGCTCCAGCAGTTCTCCAGTGTTGACTTTCTGTATGGTTTTCTATTTTCTCTCTTCGAGCCTCCCCTCGCTTAGAGCTCTGTCTTAAGTTAGTGTAGAAAAACTGGTCCAGTATGTTCCAGTTCCTAATCCAATTAGTTTGGGAAACAGAGTCTTTACTGAGACACTCCTTCTGTAGTTCTCACAAATTCACTATACAGATCCACTATATGTCTTCAACACAGCCCAGCTCAGCCTAGCCCTGTCCACACTGCACACTGCACACAGGGCAAATGAAAGCAGCTGAGGGAGCCAGCACTGCCAGAGGGGGGGAGGCGGGTAGAGCACGGGAAAGTGTGAGAGAGCGAGAGAGCTGCGAGAGTGAAAGAGAGAGGAGGGAGAGAGAAAGAGAGAGGGAAAGAAGGAGGGCAGAGTGAGTAAGAGAGGAGCAGTAAAGCATAGAGAATAGTAGAACGGAGTGCTTAAATTGAATGCTGTGCTGTAATTGAACGCTGTAACGGAGAGGTTGTGACTGTTTATTTTCTACAATGAGCTCTACTGTTTTACCTCAGATTGCTCTATTCCTCTACGCTTGACCTCTGCTACTCTCCTTCTCCCAATGCTCGGTTCTACCTGGGGAGACCTACCCTATCTTGATATATCGTTGACAGCAGGACTCTATCAGTACCACTACCAGGACATTAGGTCACTGGTATAATGAATAGTAGACATGTCCTTTCCAAATCAGTCAACAGTCTCAATGCTCCACAATAACCATCTGAATGAGTCCCATACAGCCTCTACAGGCCTGGCTAGCTGGACACACCACTGTTACTGTTTCACAGCCAAACACACAATTTACTGGTCAGCCTTGCAAAACAGGGCCAAGGACTTCACTGTCCTTGAAAGAGCGAGAGAGGTAGCTAGTGCTATTGTAATATGGACAGATTGCTACGGTAGTTGCAGTGGGCTGTAGGCCAGAAGCTCGGAGAATGGACTCAGCATTAGATTACTGTCCTGTGAAAACATTACCATTAGAATGAAGCTCAGGCCTTATCTGGCTTTAATCAACCATTTATCCCTTAAAACATGTTTCAGATTAGGGGATACAAATGTTTCTACTTATTTACGTTTTACTCTTTGTTGTGTATAGGATTTGTTTATTGACATTACAAAGCAGTAGTGTCAGTGGATAACATCATGGCATTATGGTGAAATACAGCTCATTCAGAAAGTATTCAGACCCCTTCTCTTTATCCACATGTTGTTAAGTTACAGCTTTATTCTAAAATGGATTAACCTATTTTTCCCCCTCATCAATCTACACACAATACTCCATAATTACAAAGTGAAAATATATATATATTTTTTATGAAAACATTTTCAGACACTTTGCTATGAGATTCTAAATTGAGCTCAGGTGCAACCTGTTTCCATTAATCATCCTTGAGATGTTTCTACATCTTGATTGGAGTCCACCTGTGGTAATTCAATTGATTGGACATGATTTGGAATGGCACACACCTGGCATGGCACCATCATCCCTACAGTGAAGCATGGTGGTGGCAGCATCATGTTGTGGAGATGTTTTTCAGCGGCATGGACTGTGAGACTTGTCAGGATCAAGGGATAGATTAACAGAGCAAAGTACAGAGAGATATTGATGAAAACGTGCTCCAGAGCGCTCAAGACCTCAGACTAGGGGCGAAGGTTCACCTTCCAACAAGACAACAATCCTAAGCACACAGCCAAGACAACGCATGAGTGGCTTCGGGACAATTCTCTGATTGTCCTTGAGTGGCCCAGCCCGAGCCCGGAATTAAAAAATCTCTGGAGAGTCCTGAAAATAGCTGTGCAGCGACGCTCCCCATACAACCTGACAGAGCTTTGGAGGATCTGCAGAGAAGAATGGGGGAAAGTCCACAAATACAGGTGGAAGGAAACCTCAATAAGCTACCAACATGTCAGTGCTCAAACTTTATTTGTTTGACAATACAACAGAACAAATTAAGCGGAATGACATTTACTCTCACGGGTAGCAAAAAAATAACTAGATGAAAGCCACGCCCTTACTAAGCCACACCTCCAGTCTTCTAATCTGACCTGGTTGATCATAGCCAGTGGTGGAAAAATTACCCAAATGATCATACTTGAGTAAATGTAAAGACACCTTAATAGAAGATTACTTAAGTAAAAGTGAAAGTCACCCAGTAAAACACTAGGTGAGTAAACGTGGAAAGTATTTGGCTTTAAAAATACTTAGGTATCAAAAGTAAATGTAATTGCTAAAATAGACTTATGTATCAAAAGTAAAAGTATATATTATTTCACATTCCTTACATTAAGCAAACCAGACAACACAATTTTCTTGTTTTTTAAATTTACGGATACCCAGGGGCACACTCCAACACTAATTTACAATCAAAGCATTTGTGTTTAGTCAGCCCACCAGATCAGAGGCAGTAGGGATGACCAGGGATGTTCTTTGAAAAGTGTATGAATAGGAACATTTTCCTGCACTGATAAGCATTCGAAATGTAACAAGTATTTTTTGGGTGTCAGGGAAAATGTATAGATTTAAAAATAACATTATTTTCTTTAGGAATGTAGTAAAGTAAAAGAAAAATTAATCAAAAATATAAATAGTAAAGTACAGATACCCAAAACAACTACTTAAGTAGTACTTTGAAGTATTTTTACTTGAGTACATTACACCACTGATCATTGCTCAATATCCCAACTAACATGTGATCTATCCACTATTTACCCAGCGCTGGGTTGTGTTTAACACAGCATTTTGTTATGTACAGTATATCTTCTAAATCTATGTACAATAATTATAAACACAGAGACACTAGAAGGAAGACAAAATCACATAATGTTAAGCTAAATAATGTCACTCTATAGGGTCAGCGGGTCCTGACATGTCTCATGTGTCCACATCTGTTCTGACCTGTCTCACACCTCTACTTCCCTTTACATCTCTAAACCCCTCACCTGTCATTCCTCTATCTCTCCCTCCCTCTATCTCATCCTCCCTCCTTCCTTTGTCCCTCCTCCCTTCCCTCCATCAGCGGTTGTCAGTCTTTTCTCTTCCACCTCTCGAACCCTCCCCCTCTTCCCCCTTTTCACATTTCTCCCTGCAGCAGTTCTAAATGTGTTTCTCTCTCCATCTCTGCGAGGTCCCTCTCCCTACAGTCATACGTTATAATTGATATTAATCATACTGAGATCACTTGGCAGGGTTTGCTATAATCTGCTGCCAATGCTTACTGTACTGTACCTAGAGTCAATCTGTAATGGTTAGTTAAAACTTTATTTTGACAAAAAAATGAAATATTAAGGTAAAAGTTCAAGCTGTTATAAATGTGCAAGTACTGGCATATCATTGGAGAGTTGTGTTGAGATGGTGATAAATTACTAAACACCGTAATCCACTGCTGTGAAGGTTTTCTATTTGTGGTACCTAGAACCTAGAGTGTCACACAATGATAGATATGCATGTTCTTGACAAATAATACATTTTCATAAATGCAGCATTGAACTCTAAATTACCCTAATATTACTTAAATTAAGGACCTTTAAGCCTACCAGGAAATTATTATGTGTGTGGTTGACTGCTTTGAAGCACCAGACATTTCGTTGTAGATTTCTCCGTTTCTCTTGTGAGTTCAGCGCAGGTCAAACGGTGCACTGTCTGGCTAGAGCAACAACATGTTTACTTTGCATTCAAGCAGTCTGGATATCTAATAACCTATCTTTCATCAAGACTTGGTGGCATAGTGGTTACACAATCTCATCGGTGCCCAAAGCGGTCAGCTGACGGCATGACAACAAAACTTACGCTCTGTGTTTTTCTGAGAACTCAGTGTTGAAGGACTCTCCTATCCAGGTTTCATAGGAGACTTTATATCCAGCAAGTCATCAATGCGCAGTGTCCCACACCTCAACTGTGCTCTTCGTGTGTTTCATTGTGCTTATCAGGACATCAAAGATCACAGGTTTAAACAACATTATGAAATTGATGAATCATGGTTCATGCTTAGACAGACACATACCGTATGTGTATATTGTGTGAATGATTGGCTCCATCACAATGAAAAATGTATTAGATGTATACAGTACATATGAAATGAATTTCTGGGAAAGTTTCCACTACAGTAAGGTATACTTGTCAGACACTTGGTGCCTGATCACATAGAGAAATATACCCTGCTCTCCATATCTCTCTCTGTCTGACATATATTCCCACACTCACAGTCACACAAGGAAGTTCAAAGAAGTAATCTGGAACACTGTTGTTGTTATAAGAGCTCACTGAGCTGATCACATGACCTTTTGAACCCAGGTCAAATGGACAGGACCACTGTTTGGTCCATGTACACTGCTATAACAGTTACATGAGACATACATATTCCATACCAAAAGGTACCAGACACAATCAATTTCATATTATCACAATTCAAAGATTAAAGCCTTAACTATCACATACGGTTTTGTTATTTCCCACAACCGTTATTGTTTTCACAAACAAGTGAGGTTAAAACAGGGAAGTTAGAATTAACACTATCAATCAACACACGTAAAAGCCATAAACAGAGACTCATCAATCATAGACTCATCAATCATAGACTCATCAATCATAGACTCATCAATCATAGACTCATCAATCATAGACTCATCAATCATAGACTCATCAATCATAGACTCATCAATCATAGACTCATCAATCATAGACTCATCAATCATAGACTCATCAATCATAGACTCATCAATCATAGACTCATCAATCATAGACTCATCAATCATAGACTCATCAAGAGGACTATTCGATCAATCGATTACAATTATTTATAAAGCCCTTCTTATATCAAGTCACTTGGCTCTGTCATAACCTCACATGGTCTCTCCTATCATTGCTATGCAGACGACACACAATTAATCTTCTCCTTTCCCCCTTCTGATGACCAGGTGGCGAATCGCATCTCTGCATGTCTGGCAGACATATCAGTGTGGATGACGGATCACCACCTCAAGCTGAACCTCGGCAAGACGGAGCTGCTCTTCCTCCCGGGGAAGGACTGCCCGTTCCATGATCTCGCCATCACGGTTGACAACTCCATTGTGTCCTCCTCCCAGAGCGCTAAGAACCTTGGCGTGATCCTGGACAACACCCTGTCGTTCTCAACTAACATCAAGGCGGTGGCCCGTTCTTGTAGGTTCATGCTCTACAACATCCGCAGAGTACGACCCTGCCTCACACAGGAAGCAGCGCAGGTCCTAATCCAGGCACTTGTCATCTCCCGTCTGGATTACTGCAACTCGCTGTTGGCTGGGCTCCCTGCCTGTGCCATTAAACCCCTACAACTCATCCAGAACGCCGCAGCCCGTCTGGTGTTCAACCTTCCCAAGTTCTCTCACGTCACCCCGCTCCTCCGCTCTCTCCACTGGCTTCCAGTTGAAGCTCGCATCCGCTACAAGACCATGGTGCTTGCCTACGGAGCTGTGAGGGGAACGGCACCTCAGTACCTCCAGGCTCTGATCAGGCCCTACACCCAAACAAGGGCACTGCGTTCATCCACCTCTGGCCTGCTCGCCTCCCTACCACTGAGGAAGTACAGTTCCCGCGCAGCCCAGTCAAAACTGTTCGCTGCTCTGGCCCCCCAATGGTGGAACAAACTCCCTCACGATGCCAGGACAGCGGAGTCAATCACCACCTTCCGGAGACACCTGAAACCCCACCTCTTTCAGGAATACCTAGGATAGGATAAAGTAATCCTTCTCACCCCCCTTGAAAGATTTAGATGCACTATTGTAAAGTGGCTGTTCCACTGGATGTCTTAAGGTGAACGCACCAATTTGTAAGTCGCTCTGGATAAGAGCGTCTGCTAAATGACTTAAATGTAAATGTAAATATCAGCTGATGTCACAAAGTGCTGTACAGAAACCCAGCCTAAAATCCCAAGCTGCAAGCAATGCAGGTGTAGAAGCACTGTGGCTAGGAAAAACTCCCTAGAAAGGCCAGAACCTAGGAAGTAACCTAGAGAGGAACCAGGCTATGAGGGGTGGCCAGTCCTCTTCTGGCTGTGCCGGGTAGAGATTATAAGAGAACTTGGCTAATTGTCTTTCCTCTTAAAGTGTGTAAAGTGGGACGTCACTCGCTAACAAACATCTGACAGTTAGTAAGCTGTCTCCCTTCTCTAGTGAATGATAATGAGTTCTAGTGTGGATGCTCTGGCCATGACTCAGGACTGATAGAACAGACATAACCCTGAAATCCAAATAATTTCACACCCAATATCAGAATTCTTGACTCTTTTAAACACTGAGCAAGACACTGAATTATGTGGTGGCACAGAATTCTGAATTTAACCAACTCAATGTTTGAAATTGCACATCTGGCCATCAGTGGTCTATCCACCACAGAGTGTAACTTTGAATGGAGATGTGTGTTTCAGTAATTGTAGTTCTATATGTCTGGTCTAGACCCAGGGCTGATGGTAGTGACCACTAACATAGCAATGTGTATAATGACCCATTTAGAAACACTGAGAACAGCAGAACTAATCCCCTACTGAAGTGGGTGGAAACATGGTTATGGTGATGTAGATTTGGGGACTGTTCACACACACACACGCTCTCGCACGCACGCACACGCACACACACACACACACACACACCTAGATATAATTTGTAACCTATCATAAGTTTTGCAAGTTTGTAACATATAGTACATTTTGGAAATTCGTAACTGCACATTTTACAAATTTATAACATATAATACAAATTGTAATTCAAAACATATCACATGAAATTGGTGATGGACATCCACAAATTAATACATACCACACAAAAAGTAGCATATCATACTAAATGGAGGGTTGCAAATTTACTTACATAATAATATGAAATGCTCTGAGACCAGGTTATGAAGCCAGACAGGACTATTGTTGAGGTAGATGACTGGTGAGTGGCCCACTTGAGATTGACAAAACACACTTTGTCTTCTTTCCCATCTCTTGACAACTGGGATTGAAATGTAATTCTATCTAATGGAAGGATATCAGTTTGTTAGAAAAGTAGTGATGGGTGATAGCATAATAAACGAGCTTCAGAAAACTACAGAGGAAAACAATGGTTGTGTTTGAAATTCTTCACTGCTAGCATTGACCATTCCATCCTGTTAGGGAATGTATTTAGGACAACTTAAGAGTCCTCCACTCCTCACTCTCCTACTCCCGTCACCTCTTCAACTCTTCTCCATCTCTCAAACCGTATCTCCACTCATCTCATTTCATCCCTTTTCTACACCTCTCCTCCTCATGTCTTAACTCTCCCCCTCTTATCTTTCCACCTCTCTCTACTCCTCACCCACCCATCACCCCTCCACTCCTCTCGATCTCCCTCTCTCTCTATCCTGTTCCATTACCCCTCTCTTCACTTTTCTCTCCATTCCTCTCCTCATTTCTCCACTCCTCTCTCCGGTGCTATCAAATCCCCTGAATCTGACACAAACGTTCACTCTCTCTCCTTCGCTCTCTCCTTCTCTCGGTCACAGTGTCTGATTTCATCTTCACAGCCGTTGTAAACCCCAGAATATTAGCCTCCTCTGCCTTTAATTTGAGCTCCTCTACTGTTCAGAAACACACTGCATGACATTAGTCCAGTTTGTTTTTCAGTCTTCGGACAGTATCCTGTGGGTTTATGGGTTGTTAGAGAGCTACTAAATATAAACTGTCACATCCACTAAATAATGGTGTTAATACAGAGAGGACTTGAAGTGGTCTGACGACCTCAAAGGACTGGAGAGCTTAAAACTCGTATATTTCTGGAGTGAGAGGGGGAAGGGTTTGAGTTTATTATGCAGTGGGGTGCTTGTGGTATTGTTAGGGATTGGGTGTTAGTGGAGAGGTTCTGTTGATACCCACTGGGAGTCCGGATAACCCCATCAGAGCTCACTCAGGCCTTTTCAAACAATACCACCTCCATCGCCAAGTCCACACATGCACTCCTAACTCTCAGATCTCTCTTCCCCCACCCCACTTAAGACCTGACCCCCATCCAGACCAGCTCTGTTACCCCATATGACTCAGAATAGCCAACTCTTCTTTTTCCTCCACTCCACTCTCCCCTCCCCTCTGTTCTCTCTCCACTCCACTCTCTCCTCTCCCCTCTGTTCTCTCTCCACTCCACTCTCTCCCCTCCCCTCTGTTCTCTCTCCACTCCACTCTCTCCCCTCCCCTCTGTTCTCTCTCCACTCCACTCTCTCCCCTCCCCTCTGTTCTCTCTCCACTCCACTCTCTCCCCTCCCCTCTGTTCTCTCTCCACTCCACTCTCTCCCCTCCCCTCTGTTCTCTCTCCACCCCACTCTCTCCCCTCCCCTCTGTTCTCTCTCCACCCCACTCTCTCCCCTCCCCTCTGTTCTCTCTCCTCTCCCCTCTGTTCTCTCTCCACTCCACTCTCTCCCCTCCCCTCCCATCTGTTCTCTCTCCACTCCACTCCACTCCCCTCTGTTCTCTCTCCACTCCACAGGGCTGGGCAACAAGATCTCATGGCCTGACACAGTCTGACTTCAATATACACGTTTGTCCAGGGTGGATAAACATTGAGTTTTGACGGTTAATTACAGTTTAGGCGTTCATTCCGATTGGTTAACTTAAGGGTTAAGGTTTGGGATAGAGTTAAAACAGAAACAACTCAAAGGTTAAGTTTAGGCCAAGGATGTCATCCCCCCCCCCGCATTCGGTTTTCATCGAGGTCCAGTGGGGTGCACCTAAAATGTATTATATTTCGTTGCCGTCAAAATGTTTAATAAAATAGTCCCATATCCATCACTTTTGGAATTTTCGATGCTCCCTGACTGTCGAGCATTCATTTTTATCACTGTTAGCAAGCTGGACAGAGTGAAGAGACTATAAATATACTGTAGGTAATTTTTACACAGTTTCAATTTGGTTTTAGTCATTTCAATGTCAAATGTCAGTTTTTACCAAAAATAAATACCCCATTAATTCCAATTGGTTAAAGTTTTGGGATAGGGTCAAAACCAAAATAATAAAAACGAGTGCCTAGCAATTGGATTGAACCTGTGGATTCATCTGTGATTTGTCAGGGAAAGCCTTCCGTTTCTGATGTCTATTGGATTCCTCTTCTCTAACTGGCAGGTTTAGCAGAATGAATGACCGATCCTTGAATTAATTGAAATACATCTGAATAATATTTGATTGGAGATGAGTTTGTGTGTGTGTATATTTGTGTGTGTGATATACCTGAGAAGAAACATATTATCAGGTATGAAGGTAAGGTAACAATGTTTAAATAATTCAACAGGGGCAGGCAATAGAGAAGTCAAGGCAGGCAGGGGTCAGTAAACCAGAGGTGGGGCAATTGTACTGGACGGCAGGCAGGCTCAGGGTAGGCGGAGGTCAATAATCCAGAGGTGGGCAAAGGTACAGGTCGGCAGGCAGGCTCAGGGGCAGGCAGAGTGGTCAGGCAGGCAGGCTCAGAGTCAGGACAGGCAAGGGTCAAAACCTGGAGGGTGAGAAAAAAAGAGAGACTGGGAAAGCAGGAGCTGAGACACAAAAACACTGGTTGACTTGACAAACAAGACGAATTGGCAACAGACAAACAGAGAACACAGGTAGAAATACACAGGGGATAATGGGGAAGATGGGCGACACCTGGAGGGGGGTGGAGACAATCACAAAGACAGGTGAAACTGATCAGGGTTGAGGAACAGGCGGTGGTTGGAGAAGACCAGCCAGAGCTTGCCGAGAAGTCTTGTTCTGTGCGCAGACTGTGCATGTGGCGACAAACATGGCAACATCCGGAAACATAGTAGGCCACCAAAAGTGTTGTCGCACGAAGGCCAGGGTCCGACGAGAGCCCGGTGATTGTTGATGGAATTTATATGTTTCAATGAATGATTAGAATATTCTACCCTGAAACTATATAATTGTATGTAATTGATTAAAATCATCAATGAAATACATTGGAATCATCAAATTATTATTAATGATGTGTGTAGTCTGTCAATAAAATTATAATAAATGATGTGTGTAGTTTTAGTCAGAATTAGGGTAAAACAATATATCTGTACAATATGTCTCTGTAGTATCTTAAACACATTCGGTGCCGACCTTGTCTAGGGGCCACTGAGAGATTTGGGAAAGGACAGGGAGTGCTTCTCACGGTCCCTAATCTTTGTCGGCTGGGTATTGATACAGTATGTGCGTAGGATACCTACTGTTTGTGTGCAAAAGTATGTGCGTAAGGAGCTAGTATAAAAGGAATGGTTTTGTACAACGAACTTGCGTGGCCGTGAATAAACATCACAGCGAGAAGCACTTGATTCCCAACATTGTAGTTCCTCTCCGTGGTGCTGAGGCTGTGGGAGAAGAAGGCGCAGGGATTCAGCTTAACCGTGGAAGTAGCCTGAGGCCAATCCACCACTGCTCTCATCTTCTCGGGATCAATCTGGACACTCCCAGCAGAGATGATGTGGCCCAGAAAGGGAATGGTGGAGCAATGGAACTCACACTTTTCCGCCTTAACAAACAACTTGTTATCCAGAAGGCGTTGCATAACCAGACGTGGAGCACATGTTCATCGGGGGAGCTGGAGAAGACGAGGATGTCATCAATGTAGACGAAGACGAGCGGTTCAGCATGTCATGGAGAACTTCATTCACCAGAGTCTGGAACATGGCATGGGCATTGTTGAGGCCAAAGGGCATGACCAGATATTCGTAGTGGCCGCTGGCCGTGTTGAAGGCGGTCTTTCACTCGTCCTCTTCTCGTATCCGCACCAGGAGGTAGGCGTTTCGTAGATCCAGCTTGGAGAAAACAGTGGCCCCATGGAGTGACTCGAAGGCCGAGGAAATGAGTTGTAGCGGATAACGGTTCTTCACAGTAATGTCATTGAGTCCCCGGTAGTCAATACATGGGTGCAGGGTCTTGTCCTTTTTCTCCACGAAGAAGAAACCTGCGCCAGCGAGAAAGGTAGAGGGACGGATAAATCCTGTAGCTAGGGAGTCACCAATGTAGGTCTCCATAGCCTTGGTTTCTGGTCCGGACAGAGAGTACAGACGTCCCGGGACAGGTTGCGCAGAACGGCAGAACGGACTCCAATCCATGATAGCACCCGTAGACCAGTTGTTGAGGGGATTGTGTCGCTGGAGCCAGGAGAATCCCAAAACCATGGGAATCTGGGAGGGCTTGATGAGCAGAATAGTCTCGCTGTGATTCCCTGACACACGTAGGTTGATGGGAGTGGTGTTATGGGTGGCCCGACCTATAGAGCGCCCATCCAGCATGCGAATATCCATGTGAATGGAGAGGTGCTGAGTGGAGTTTTTCTGCTCGGAAGCCAGTGTGGCATCCAAAAAGCTCTCATCAACCCTTGAGTCAATGAGGACCCGAAGAGATTTGGACTTGTTTCCCCACAGCAGAATAACATGAAAAGGTGTATGAGCAAGGGAAGCAGAGAACTTCTCCATATGGCCCACCAGAGTACTCACTCCTACCGGTGAGCCTGGTCTTTTACTGGGCAAGAGGACACAAAATGACCAAAAGTCCCGCAATACAGACAGCTCCTTGTGTTGATCCTGTGTTGCCGTTCCGCTGGCGACAGCCCAGCTCTGCCTAGTTGCGTAGGCTCGGGAAACAGTGTCTCGGCCGTCTTCGGTGACTCTCGAGGAAGGTTGGGAACCCTCGGGTGCTCTCGGCAACGGGACCGCTGGGGACTTCTGGGACGACATGGAGGTGAGGTGGAATCCCTGGATGTGCGAGCAAAAGCAAATTTCCTCTCCATCCGTAGTTCCCTCAATTGCCTATCGTTGCGGATGGTCAAAGCGATGAGGGAGTCAAGATCCATGGGTAAATCCCAAGCAGCAAGCTCGTCCTTAACCTCCTCTGAGACGCCATGCAGGAACATGTCGAACAGTGCTTCCTGGTTCCACAAACGCTCTGCTGCCAACGTGCGGAAATACACCATATAGTCAGCCACTCTGCGGTCGTCCTGCTGGAGCTGGATTAGCTTTCGGGCAGCTTCTCTCCCAGAGAGCGTGGCATCAAAACCTTCCACACCTCTCCCACGAACCCCTCCAGATTCACGCACAGGGCCGGCTGTTGTTCCAATACGGTGGTATTCCAGGTGAGAGCCCTCCCAGACATCAGCGTGATGAGGTAGGCTATCTTGGAGCGATCTGAGGGGAAGGAGGAGGGCTGAAACTCTAAAATGATGGCACAATACCCGACATGTGTTCGGCTCTCCATTAAAGCGTTCAGAGGGTGGTAAACAGGGCTCCCGGGAAGGTGGGGTGGCCAGTGGGGCAGCGCTGCTAGCCGCCAAGTTGCTGAGGGGTGATGGGGTTACCACCGTGGCAGTCTGTCCCCCAGACAACCCACGAAATAGCTCCAGCAGCATGTCCAGTGCCCGGTCTTGGCACTCAGCCAACGTTCGTACCCCCTCCATAAGATGACAAATAAGTTCCTCGTGCCTACCAATGGAGGCTCCTTGGGAGGAGATGATGTTGCGCAGCTGGCCGTGGTCTGCTGGGTAAGTCATGGCCAGTTCGTACTATCAGGTATGAAGGTAAGACTCAGATGCAGACAACGTCGAATTAACAATGGTTTAATAATCCAACAGGGGCAGGCAATAGACAGGTCAAGGCAGGCAGGGGCCAGAAAACCAGAGGTGAGGCAACAGTACCGGACGGCAGGCAGGCTCAGGGTAGGCAGAGGGCAATGATCCAGAGGTGGGGCAAAGGTACAGGTTGGCAGGCAGGCTCAGGGTCAGGCAGAGTGTTCAGGCAGGTAGGCTCAGAGTCAGGACAGGCAAGGGTCAAAGCCTGGAGGGCGACTGGGAAAAGCAGGAGCTGAGACACAAAAACGCTGGTTGACTTGACAAACAATACAAACTGGCAACAGACAAACAGTGAACACAGGTATAAATACACAGGGGATAATGGGAAAGATGGGCGACACCTGAAGGGGGTGGAGACAATCACAAAGACAGGTGACACAGATCAGGGCGTGACACATATGAAATAGAGACACAGTCTCTCCTGTTTCCACGGATATTGAGTTGCCTATCATGATGAAACGGAAGCTTTGGGGGTGGTGAATGGGCATAAATCCCATGGCTCAGGATCTGAAAGTCGTGTATTAAATAGACAGATTAGTCCATGTACTATTTATAAAACAAAAACTGGGGACATCCATGCAGCCCCAACCTATCTGTCCATGCAGCCAGGGATGTAATGGAGCATAAAACACATACATGCTGTTTATGAACCTGTCACAAATGTTTAAGCTAAATTAGCATTGGTAGGATTAGAGTTTACATTACTCGCTGCCAGTCATCTAAACCAGCGTTTAACATTCTAGCCACTAAATCCCTGATGGAAGTCCCACCTTTACCTTGCAGGATTAGTAAACTAAAACACATATAGACCTTCACTCTATGATTCCATATATTCCAGTAAAGTGATATACTGTACAGTAATCTTACCCGTCAGTAGGGAATAGCCTATAGGATTCCTGTTCTCTAACTGGCAGGTTTAGCAGAGCTCTGAGGGTCGCTGTTCTCAGCCTGTTCTTTCTCCACATGAATTTATCATCCGCCATGAATATTTCACTGTGAATCTACCTGAGTTACACAACCACAAGGATTCACATTGTTCCATGTCTATCTACACAGAGATGACATGAACTGGGATAGGGACATTTACATTTCACCACCGCCACTGCAACGGTACCTTGGCTCTGCTGTTGAAGGTTAAGCTCAGGTTTGTTCAATATGATTTTACTGTAACACCCTTATCTATTCCCAGAACCACACAGAAATCTAAATATATGTTATTTTAATCAATAAACATGGATTTTTGGATGATGTTTTTAGGCCTGCTCCTATATGTATAACACACAGGTCTGATTGGGCATTGTTGGTGTATGTGTGTGTGTTCTGTGGCATTATGTAAGACCAAGAGAAATAGGAACTGAGACTGCCACTTGGTCAGCAGTCTTGTTGTGTACTGAGCCTTGTAAGCTCTTAGAACTCTGTCCTCCATAGTGAACCAGAGTCCTGCTAACAGTCAGTCAGATGGATGTACTCTCCAGACAGGGCTTTTCTCTATCACTGTGAATATGCAGCTGTTGTAAACTATCCAGATCATTAGAAGGTTTCCATGCTATCATGAGACACACCAGACTGACAGTACAGCTTTAGACCTACACCATTATACTGTCTCTTTCCAACTAACTTCTTAATGCATTCACTTCACTCGAATGTTAGGGTGATCGATCATGAATTGTACAGTTATGTTATTGTTATCAACCATAACATTCGTGTTATCTTTTCCCTCCAAAGGGAATTGTCCTGCCTCACACCTGTTAGTGTGTGATCATGATGATGTCGATCCCAGACTGCAGACAGTCCTTTCAGCCAGGCCTGATAACCTCTGTTTAGACTTAATACAGTAAAACCTCTATGATGCTTATCAGCATTGATTCATTGTTCATTCCTAATGGTTAATACATGAACAATCTGATTATGATTCTGTCCCAGCAGAGAAGCCAGGTGCATTGCAGTTGTTCTCTAAATGTATTCACCATTCCTGGAAATTCACAGACCACTGTTTTATTTTCTCCACACACAGAAACCTAAAGCCTACACCCTACCAATAGTACTAAAACATTTGACACTAAAGAGGGACTTCATGTTACGTATAGTTTATCAGTCCCTCAATGATTTGTTGTGATATTTGTGGGCTGTTACGAATCCCTTTTGGCCCGACAGTCTAGGGGGGATGGTAATGAGACCCGTAACATAACTCATGCAAATTATTATTGTGACAAAGTAAAAGTGTGAACGAAATAACCACAACAACAGAAATCTACCGTCAAACTCTAGGTTTATTTATAAACACACGGTAATGGGGGGAGCAGGAAAAGGGGCTGAGCTGGACCCAAGGAAAGAAACAATAAGTATTCAAAAACACCCCTAAGCTAGACTAGCCTACTTTAACAACAGCTAACTAACTAACCAAAAATACAGTGGGTGGTCCGCCCAGTTCTAACTAGTGTATTTAACAAAGTTCACCTACGGGTAGTGTATGCCCATGGGCGACTTGTCTTGGTTTCCCCAGCAACAAACAAACACCATAACCAAAAACAATACTCACAGGTGATGACAAAGTGCTATGGAGGTGCTTAAACAAAAGAGAGGTTACGACACAAAGCGAGAGTGAAACACAGAGACCTACAGACATGGCATTTACAGAGAGATTGAGCTAGAGATTGAGCTAGAGATAGCTCTAGAGCAAACAAATGATGGGGTTTTTTAAACCATGGGGAAGGAACTGTGATAGGGTAGGAAATAGGAGGAGGTGTGTCTTCTGATTGATGATTGATTGTTGACTGATTGGGGAGTGATGGTTTTCACCTGTGAGGGGAGAAGGAGAGAAAAGAAACACACAGGATACACACACACAGGATAACTGTATCCGTAACACTCCCACCCTTAAAAGAGCGTGACTACAGTATTTCAATGAATACTCACAACCTTGCAAAACATACAGAAATCATTTTCACACACGAGACAAAGCATCTGCCAACACATTATCAAAATCCTTTTTGTGGCGGATCTCCAAATTATAATTTTGTACAATCAGCGCCCAACGCATAAGGCGCTGGTTCTGGTTGTACATTCGGTGGAGAAAAACTAAGGGGTTATGGTCAGTATATACAATCACGGGTAGGGCACTGGAACCAATATATACTTCAAAGTATTGCAGAGCCAACAACAAAGCAAGCACTTCTATTGTCGCATAGTTTGTTTGACATTTATTAAATTTACATGAAAAATAACAAACGGGATGATCCACTCCACTCTTGTCCTGCTGCAGTAGAACAGCACCAGCACCTCTGGCACTAGCATCTACCTCAAGTTTGAACGGTTGTTCAAAATCTGGAGCAGCAAGTACAGGTGTACTACATAAGAGTGCTTTCGCTGATTCAAAAGCTCTCTTACAATCAGGGGACCACACAAATGATCTAGCCGGACTAAGCAAATCGGTCAATGGAGCAACTACCGCAGATAAATTTTTACAGAAGCTACAGTAGTAGCCAACCATCCCTAAAAAGCGGCGTAGCTCTCGTCTGGTGGTAGGTGCAGGGAATGCAGTTATAGCCAAGACCTTGGCCTCAACAGGGCGCACCTGTCCATGGCCAACCTCTTTACCGAGATAGGTAACAGTAGCCTTCCCAAACTCGCACTTTGCCAAGTTCAGGGTTAGAGAAGCAGCTGCCAACCGTTCACATACTACCCTTAGCGAGTCAACATGATCTGACCACTCAGACGAATAAATCACTAGGTCATCAAGGTATGCACTACAATTAGGAACGCCAGCTAATACGGAGTTAACCAGTCGTTGGAAAGTGGCTGGTGCATTTCGCATCCCAAAAGCCATGACTGAGTACTGTAGGAAGTTGTCTGGGGTCACAAAGGCAGAAATCTCAGAAGCACGTGAAGTTAACGGAACCTGCCAGTAACCTTTTAAGAGGTCTAACTTGGTTACATACTTAGCAGCACCAATAGTGTCGATACAGTCGTCCAGTCGGGGTAACGGGAACGAATCTGGCATTGTGACAGAATTTACCTTTCGATAATCCGTACATAACCTGGACGTACCATCAGGTTTAGGAACCAGAATGCAAGGAGAACTCCAAGGGCTTGAACTTGGCTTAGCCAGGTCATTCTCCAACAAATATCTCACCTCATCCCTCATTATCTTCCTCTTGGAAGCATTGATACGATATGGGTGTTGCTTGATAGGTGTAGCATTTCCAACAATAATGTCATGTTCCAACACATTTGTGCGAGTAGGAACGTCATTAAAGAGACATGGAAAACTGTGTAGTAGCCTCACAATATCATTGGCCTGTCCTTCCGTTAAATGAACCAGACCGGATTGGATAGACAGCAGCATTTCTGAGTTGGGCAATCTAACACACTGCTGCTGAGTATTGCGCAACTCCAAGCCATCAACATCATCAATATGACAGTCCACTATCATAGCAGTAGTAGCAGAGACAGCAGTACCTTCCTCTGTTTTTGAACTCTCTAACTGTGTGATGGGTCGGGTGTGGTAAGCTTTCAACATGTTAATGTGACACACACGAGATTGGCGTTGTCTATCAGGAGTTTGAAGCACATAGTCAGTTTCACTTATTTTCTTTTCAATTAAATAAGGACCCGAGAAACGAGCTGACAGTGAAGATCCTGGAACAGGTAATAACACCAGTACTTGGTCACCTGGCTCTAGTGGACGAGAAACAGCCTCTTTATAATAGTGTCTTTTCATGCTCCTCTGTGAGGAAGACAGAGCTTCCTTTGCGAGAGCACAAGCTTGGTGTAGGCGCTCACGAAAGCGACTAACGTAGTCCAACACATTCTCATCTCTGGTACACAACTCTTGGGACAAGAACTGTTCTTTAAGGACTTTCATTGGTCCTCTCACTGTGTGACCAAACACCAGTTCAGCCAGGCTGAAACCTAGGGACTCCTGCACAGTTTCACGAGCAGCAAACAAATCTAGAGGAACTCCCTCATCCCAAACTATCTCAGATTCCAAACAATATTTACGTAGCATAGACTTCAGTGTCTGATGCCATCTTTCAAGTGCACCCTGAGACTCTGGGTGATAGGCGCTTGACACACGGTGCGTAATTGACAAGGATTTTAACACCTGCCTGAAGAGCTTGGATAGGAAATTGGTTCCTTGATCGCTTTGTACCACCCTAGGTAACCCGAATGTCGTGAAGAATTTTATTAAGGCTTTACTCACTACCGGGGCTGTAATCCTTCTCAGAGGAATGGCCTCGGGGTATCTTGTAGCCATACACATTATCGTTAACAAAAACTGGTTACCCGATTTTGTCTTCGGTAACGGTCCGACACAATCAACCACCACATGCTCGAATGGTTCACCTATGACAGGTATGGGACAAAGAGGAGCGGGAGGAATAACCTGATTTGGTTTTCCTGTTATCTGACATGTGTGGCATGTCCGACAGAACTGAGCCACATCTTGTTTTAAACCCGGCCAAAAGAAATGTCGAAGGATCCGATCATAAGTTTTTGTGATTCCTAAATGACCAGACCACTGGTGATCATGAGCAAGGGATAACACATTTTGTCGAAAGGCTGTAGGAATCACTATTTGGTAAACAGCATTCCAATCTCCATCCGCGTCAACATGGGATTTCCATTTACGCATGAGGAGATTACCATCAATGAAGTAAGCCACGTTCTTCTTCTTCACATCTTCCAATGAGACAACACTAGAAAAACATTTAGCAAGCTTGTTGTCAACCTTTTGGTTAGCAATCAGCTGCTCACGAGTGACTGGTAACTGTATTGCATCAGCAATAAGTTCAACGTTCTTTGATTCTTTCTTGGGCTGTTTGTCAGAGGTGATCAGCTTCTCAGAGGTATCACACAATCCATCTTCTTGATCAACCTCTTTGAACAGAACAGTGTTCGACAAATCTATCACGTCACCCTCTTGTAGTGCCTGAGCACGAGTGACAGCACAAGCGGGGAACACATGTGGATAACTCTGTGCCAGCTCATTAGAGAGAGAGTGGTCACTTTTATCCATTACTTCCAATACGGGTACTACCTTTCCTCCGGCAATATCGTTACCCATTATAAAGGTCACACCTTTCACTGGCAACATAGGGCATACCCCCACTCTGAATATTCCACTGATTAACTCAGAGTGTACTTTCACAAAGTGCAATGGCACTGGGACAAAACCCATTTCAATACCCTGCACTAACACACTGGAACCACAGTATGTATCGTCAGATAAGGACAACACATCTGACAATATAAACGACTGCGCCGCACCAGTATCTCTAAGGATTTTAACCGGTCGTTGAGACGCTTCGTCATTCGTTAGGGACACAAACCCCTCGAAAATGAATGGTTCATAAATGCGGTCGGGGATTGAGACTTTCAAACTACAGTTACCCTGAGGCACCTGTTTTGTTGCAGACCTCACAACCGTATTTAATTAGAGCAACACCTGTTGGTGGCTTGGCACGAAGAGGCATCCCTTGTTTGCGTTTAAGCAGGAAGCAATCATTAATCATATGTCCTACTTTATGACAATAGAAACAGGGACGCTCATTCTTCTGGCGTGCTTGATATACTACTGCTGGCCGACTAGGGCTAAAGGTAGGAAACTCAGTGGCTCTACTCTCAGTTTGAGCCGAAAACACACTCTTGTGCGTCAACACAAACTCGTCTGCCAACACAGACGCTTCTGCCAGGGAGGATACTTTCTGTTCGTTTAGGTAAACTACAATGCGTTCGGGTAAGCAATTTTTAAACTCTTCCAACAAGATTAACTCCGGAGAGAGTTGAAATCAGTTACCTTACTAGCGGCATGCCATTTATCAAACAGATTTCCCTTGTCTCTAGCAAATTCCACATAAGTCTTACTAGAAGACTTTCTATGAGACCTAAATCTCTGTCGGTATGCCTCAGGCACAAGCTCATAGGCACGAAGAACAGTAGCTTTGACCACTTCGTAATTCAAACTGTCCTCCAGAGGTAACGCTGACAAAACCTCTTGGGCTTTACCAGTTAATTTACACTGAAGTAATAGGCACCATACCTCTTCAGGCCATTTCAATGCTACGGCTATACGCTCAAATACACAAAAATAGGAGTCAACCTCTGACTCTCTGAACAAAGGTACTAAGGCAATCTGCCTACTAATGTCAAACGTGTTTGATGACACAGTAGGTGAGGACGGCTCACAAACAGGCACAGTAGGACCGGAGGCTAGCCTCGCTGTCTCTGCCTCCAGTTCCATCTGGCGCATTTTGAACTCCAACTGCCTTTGTTCTCTGTCTGCCTCAATTTTACACATCTCCAAATGCCGTTGTTCTCGTTCTTTTTCTGCCTCTATTTTACATATCTCCAACTGGAGAGTCTCTCGCCTAATTTGGGCTCTCTTCCACCTCCAGTTGGAACTGTGCTAAACGGACATCCCTCCTGGCATCACCATTTGACAGTGGGGAGAGTGGATCAAAATGGGACAATGTGGCTGGTGTTTTAGCCTCTCCCTCATTATCAGACACCAATGGGCTTACAGGAGCAGCAACATCCGCTACAGGGGTAGTAGACTCAGGCAGCGGTAACACAAGCACCTGCTCTTCCAACAATACATTTAACACTAGCTGTTTAACCTCCGCCTTAACTAAACTCTGCGGAATCGATACTGAATAATGGTCAGCCAAGGTCATTAAATCAACTCTACGACATTTGTCAAAAACCTCCCACGAAGGGTTATCCAAAAAGGATTTCAAATCAAAAGTAGTCATTTTACACTACTTCACAAGTGCCAAAGAAAATAGCAAACACTAATGCTACTTCAGCTATGACGCTCAACACTGAACTATACCACTACAACAATCTACATGAGCGGCATGGGTGTCAGTTATGACAGATCCCGGACGAGGCTCCACTTATGTTACGAATCCCTTTTGGCCCGACAGTCTAGGGGGGATGGTAATGAGACCCGTAACATAACTCATGCAAATTATTATTGTGACAAAGTGAAAGTGTGAACGAAATAACCACGACAACAGAAATCTACCGTCAAACTCTAGGTTTATTTATAAACACACGGTAATGGGGGGAGCAGGAAAAGGGGCTGAGCTGGACCCAAGGAAAGAAACAATAAGTATTCAAAAACACCCCTAAGCTAGACTAGCCTACTTTAACAACAGCTAACTAACCAAAAATACAGTGGGTGGTCCGCCCAGTTCTAACTAGTGTATTTAACAAAGTTCACCTACGGGTAGTGTATGCCCATGGGCGACTTGTCTTGGTTTCCCCTTTTCCCACCAGCAACAAACAAACACCATAACCAAAAACAATACTCACAGGTGATGACAAAGTGCTATGGAGGTGCTTAAACAAAAGAGAGGTTAAGACACAAAGCGAGAGTGAAACACAGAGACCTACAGACATGGCATTTACAGAGAGATTGAGCTAGAGATTGCTCTAGAGCAAACAAATGATGGGGTTTTTAAACCATGGGGAAGGAACTGTGATAGGGTAGGAAATAGGAGGAGGTGTGTCTTCTGATTGATGATTGATTGTTGACTGATTGGGGAGTGATGGTTTTCACCTGTGAGGGGAGAAGGAGAGAAAAGAAACACACACAGGATACACACACACACAGGATAACTGTATCCGTAACATGGGCAAACATATTTTGCTGTGGTAATTCTGACATTTTGCATGGCCATATGCAATGATTTTGTCCAATGTGTTGTGAAAATGCGCTGACAAGGGAATACGTTTGTTGACGTGGCTTGATCGAACCATATTATGCCAGTGATGTAAAGTACTTAACTAAAAACAGTACTACTTATGTCATTTTTTGGGGGCATCTGTACTTAACTATTTATAGTTTGACAAATGTTTGTTTTACTTCACTACATTCCTAAAGACAACAATGTACTTTTTACTCCATACATTTCCCTGACACCCAAAACAACTGGTTACATTTTGATTGCTTAGCAGGACAGGAAATGGTCCAATTCACCCACATATCAAGACAAAATCAGTGGTCATCCCTACTGCCTCTGATCTGGCGGACTCACTAAACACACATGCTTCATTTGCAAATTATGCCTGAGGATTGGAGATGTCTATCCTTAAATGTAAAAACAAAACAAGAAAATGGTGCTGTCTCATTGACTTAATATAAGGAATTTGAAATTATTTACACTTTTACTTTTGACACTTAAGTATATTTAAAACCTAATACTTTCACTCAAGCAATATTTTACTGGGTGACTTTCACTTTAGTGATTTTCTATTAAGGTATCTTTACTTTGTCACGAACCGGCTCGAAGTTCGTAACAAAAGGGAGGCAACGTGGAGACAAGGAATAACAAAATATATTTATTAAATAAAGTCAAAGTGAGTGTAAGTGAGTGTTTTGCATGCATAAATGTGATAATGCAGGGTGTAAAGGTGCCAAAGCAAACCACCAAAAGGCCACAAAAATACCACAAAGACATTCTATAAAGGTGTCTGCATGGAGAGTCTCCCCAATGAATGGGGAAGAGGTGCATTTATCCTGGGACACACCCGGGCCCAGGTGTGTCCCATGTCGCTGACGACTCTCCCGGCTCCACCCACCGACATCCTATTAAGGAAAACAAGAGCAAAGAGAAAGAATTCGTGGGAGGGTCGTCACAACTTTTACTCAAGTATGACAATTGGTTACTTTTTCTACCACAGTAATATGCAGTAAATGTGCGGTGATTGGTTGAAATTGCGAGCCCTCTTTTTGTACTGCTGTGATGTCAGTTTCATGCAATAATATTGAAATTATTTGACTCTTTTATGCAGAAATAGTGCAGTGATTGGTCAATTTTGCAAGCCCTCACATCCTGCTTGTTGTATACATTGGTAGTGTGTGTGTGTGTGTATATGTATATGTATATGTATATATATATATATATATATTAACAGTTGAAGTCCTAAGTTTACATACATTTCAACCACTCCACAAATGTCTTGTAAACAAACCATAGTTTTGGCAAGTCGGTTAGGACATCTAGTTTGTGCATGACACAAGTAATTTCCCCAACAATTGTTTACAGACAGATTATTTCACTTATCATTTGAGTCAATTGCAGGTGTACCTGCAGATGCCTTTCAAGGCCTACCTTCAAACTCAATGCCTCTTTGCTTGACATCATGGGAAAAAGAAAAGAAAAATCAGCCAAGACCTCAGAAAGAAATTGCAGACCTCCATATGTTTGCTTCATCCTTGGGAAAATTTTCCAACGGCCTGAAGGTACCACGTTCATCTGCACAAACAAAGGTACGCAAGTATAAACACCATGGGACCACGCAGCCGTCATACCGCTCAGGAAGGAGACGCGTTATGTCTCCTAGAGATGAACGTACTTTGGTGTGAAAAGTGCAAATCAATCCCAGAACAACAGCAAAGGACCTTGAGAAGATGCTGGAGGAAACAGGTACAAAAGTATCTATATCCACAGTAAAACAAGTCCTATGTCATCAAATCAAATCAAATTTTATTTGTCACATACACATGGTTAGCAGATGTTAATGCGAGTGTAGCGAAATGCTTGTGCTTCTAGTTCCGACAATGCAGTGATAACCAACAAGTAATCTAACTAACAATTCCAAAACTACTCTCTTATACACAGTGTAAGGGGATAAAGAATATGTACATAAGGATATATGAATGAGTGATGGTACAGAGCAGCATACAGTAGATGGTATCGAGTACAGTATATACATATGAGATGAGTATGTAGACAAAGTAAACAAAGTGGCATACTTAAAGTGGCTAGTGATACATGTATTACATAAGGATGCAGTCGATGATGTAGAGTACAGTATATACGTATGCATATGAGATGAATAATGTAGGGTAAGTAACATTATATAAGGTAGCATTGTTTAAAGTGGCTAGTGATATATTTACATCATTTCCCATCAATTCCCATTATTAAAGTGGCTGGAGTCATAACCTGAAAGGCCGCTCAGCAAGGAAGAAACCACTGCTCCCAAACCACCATAAAAAAACAGACTACGGTTTGCAACTGCACATGGGGACAAAGATCGTCATTTTTGGAGAAATGTCCTCTGGTCTGATGAAACAAAAATAGAAATGTTTAGCCATAATGAACATTGTATGTTTGGAGGAAAAAGGGGGAGGCTTGCAAGCCGAAGAACACCATCCCAACCGTGAAGCGCGGGGGTGGCAGCATCAGGTTGTGGGGGTGCTTTGCTGCAGGAGGGACTGGTGCACTTCACAAAATAGCTGGCTTCATGAGGAAGGACAATTATGTGGATATATTAAAGCAACATCTCAAGACATCAGTCAGCTTGGTTGCAAATGGGTCTTCCAAATGCTAAATGACCCCAAACACACTTCTAAAGTTGTGGCAAAATGGCATAAGGACAATAAAGTCAAGGTATTGGAGTGGCCATCACAAAGGCCTGACCTCAATCCTATAAAACATTTGTGGGCAGAACTGAAAAAGCGTGTGTGAGTAAGGAGGCCTACAAACCTGACTCAGTTACACCAGCTCTGTCAGGAGGAACGGACCAAAATTCACCCAACTTATTGTGGGAAGCTTGTGGAAGGCTACCCGAAATGTTTGACCAAGATAAACAATTTAAAGGCAATGCTACCAAATACTAATTGAGTGTATGTAAACTTCTGACCCACTGGGAATGTGATGAAAGAAATAAAAGCTGAAATAAATAATTCTCTCTACTATTATTCTGACATTTAACATTCTTAAAATTATGTGGTGATCGTAACTGACCTAAAACAGGGAATATTAACTAGGTTTAAATGTCAGGAATTGTGAAAAACTGAGTTTAAAAGTATTTGGCTAAGGTGTATGTAAACTTCAACTGTCTATATACAGTGGGGAGAACAAATATTTGATACACTGCTGATTTTGCAGTTTTTCCTACTTACAAAGTATGTAGAGGTCTGTCATTTTTATCATAGGTACACTTCAACTGTGAGAGACGGAATCTAAAACAAAAATGCAGAAAATCACATTGTATGATTTTTAAGTAATTCAATAGCATTTTATTGCATGACATAAGTATTTGATCACCTACCAACCAGTAATAATTCCGGCTCTCACAGACCTGTTAGTTTTTCTTTAAGAATCCCTCCTGTTCTCCACTCATTACCTGTATTAACTGCACCTGTTTGAACTCGTTACCTGTATAAAAGACACCTGTCCACACACTCAATCAAACAGACTCCAACCTCTCCACAATGGCCAAGACCAGATAGCTGTGTAAGGACATCAGGGATAAAATTGTAGACCTGCACAAGGCTGGGATGGACAACAGGACAATAGGCAAGCAGCTTGGTGAGAAGGCAACAACTGTTGGCGCAATTATTAGAAAATGGAAGAAGTTCAAGATGACGTCAATCACCCTCGGTCTGGGGCTCCATGCAAGATCTCACCTCGTGGGGCATCAATGATCACGAGGAAGATGAGGGATCAGCCCAGAACTACACGGCAGGACCTGGTCAATGACCTGAAGAGAGCTGGGATCACAGTCTCAAAGAAAACCATTAGTAACACACTACGCCGTCATGGATTAAAATCCTGCAGCGCATGCAAGGTCCCCCTGCTCAAGCCAGCGCATGTCCAGGCCCGTCTGAAGTTTGCCAATGACCATCTGGATGATCCAGAGGAGGAATGGGAGAAGGTCATGTGGTCTGATGAGACAAAAATAGAGCTTTTTGGTCTAAACTGCACTCACCGTGTTTGGAGGAAGAAGAAGGATGAGTGCAACCCCAAGAACACCATCCCATCCGTGAAGCATGGAGGTGTAAACATCATTCTTTGGGGATGCTTTTCTGCAAAGGGGACAGGACGACTGCACCGTATTGAGGGGAGGATGGATGGGGCCATGTATCGTGAGATGTTGGCCAACAACCTCCTTCAGTAAGAGCATTGAAGATGGGTCGTGGCTGGGTCTTCCAACATGACAATGACCTGAAACACACAGCCAGGGCAACTAAGGAGTGGCTCCGTAAGAAGCATCTCAAGCTCCTGGAGTGGCCTAGCCAGTCTCCAGACCTGAACCCAATAGAAAATCTTTGGAGTGAGCTGAAAGTCCATATTGCCCAGCGACAGCCCCGAAACCTGAGGGATCTGGAGAAGGTCTGTATGGAGGAGTGGGCCAAAATCCCTGCTGCAGTGTGTGCAAACTGGTCAAAAACTACAGGAAATGTATGATCTCTGTAATTGCAAACAGAGGTTTCTGTGCCAAATATTAAGTTCTGCTTTTCTGATGTATCAAATACTTATGTCATGCAATAAAATGCAAATTAATTCCTTAAAAATCATACAATGTGATTTTCTGGATTTTTGTTTTAGATTCCGTCTCACAGTTGAGGTGTACCTATGATAAAAATGACAGACCTCTACATGCTTTGTAAGTAGGAAAACCTGCAAAATCGCCAGTGTATCAAATACTTGTTCTCCCCACTAAGTAATTTCAAGCCTTATTCATACAGTTTTGTTAAGGAAATAGGTAATAGAAAATGTTATAGTTTCATATTTGCATCATATTTGTTCTGTGCACTTGAGCAAGTTTCCTCAAAAGTGACTACACCTCAGTAATTTAGAATTTCGTGGGTTGTATGTCTATTTTGTGGGTTTTAGGAAAAAAGTGAGATTTTAACATTTCTTGGAGAATGCAGCATTTCTAGTTATTTTCTGTAGTCCTCTTATGATAAATAATTACTTTTGGAGACTAGGTAGATTACATTTTAGATTACATGTAGTTACATTTAAGAGGAGATAAAGATACAAATGTTGTAATTAGAAACAAGGTGATTAATCACGATTGTGAAAGTTTATATGAAAATGTATATAAACTAAATTAAACAACAGTTGGACTCAAAAATCACAAAAATCACTAAAAACAGAGATCATCCAAAAATAAATATGAGATACTGTTGAAACATTTGCATGGAGAAAAGCACTGGGAATGGAAGGCTTTCCCATAGAATTATATTCAACATTTTGGGACAAAGTAGCGCCCCTATTTACATACTGTAAATGACAACACGCATGTCACTCAATTCAGTACTTTCTAGTTCCATGTATCAAATAGTTATTTCAGTTATATTGAAAGTCCTTAATAAATTGTAACAAAATAACAAACTTTATAAGCAATAGAGTGGAAAAGCCTTACCAGACATATTTTCAAACAGGGTTTACTAACAAAAATCCAAGAACATGTTTCATACAATATGTAAAAAAAATATATATATATTTATCAATGATGGTTGTTTCGACCGTCTTGAATGGCCTTTTCTATTCACTTTGGAAGCTTTCAACTTTCCAGCTGAAATAATACATGTAATAAAAATATTATATAAATGTCCTAAAGTAAAGAAAATGCAAATGTATATATATTTGCATTATCTGATGAAATTGCTTTAGAAAGGGGCACAAGACAGGGATGTCCCCTCTCCCCCTCCTGTTTGCACTAGCAATTGAACCGTTTGCAGATAGAATTAGACAGGACCCAAACGTAACAGGTATCAGTTGACATGAATGTAAACTAAGCTTATTTGCAGTTGATCTTTTACGTTCGTCGTATTGATGAGACCAAGGCGCAGCGTGATAAGCGTACATACTTCTTTTAATGAAGGAAAATCACTAAACAAAATGACCGCGACGCTATATAGAACAAATGCTGACATACAACCCACAAAATACCCAAGGAATATGGCTACCTAAATATGGTCCCCAATCAGAGACAACGATAAACAGCTGCCTCTGATTGAGAACCAATCTAGGCAACCATAGACATATAAACACCTAGACTAGGGTCACGTTCGGACCTTTATTTCCTTTGTTTTGTATTTATTTAGTATGGTCAGGGCGTGAGTTGGGTGGGCAGTCTATGTTTGTTTTTCTATGATTTGGGTATTTCTATGTTTCGGCCTAGTATGGTTCTCAATCAGAGGCAGGTGTCATTAGTTGTCTCTGATTGAGAATCATACTTAGGTAGCCTGGGTTGCACTGTTTGTTTGTGGGTGATTGTCTATGTTGATGGCTTGTTTCAGCGCAGCTCACATTAGCTTCACGGTTGTTATTTTGTTTACTGTTTTTTTGTATAGTGTTTCAGTGTTCAGTTCTTTCTAACCTCTTAAGGCTACCCCTGACTACTGCCCCTTCTGGAGGAATTCGGTACCCATATAAAACATGATACATTTTTGTCAAAAGTTGCTAATATATGCATATAAAAAATATTATTGAATAGGAAACACTCTAAAGCTTCTAAAACCGTTTAAATTTTGTCTCTATGTAAAGCAGAAGTGTCAGGGCATGCATTCTCCCAAAGTCTCTCTTGTAATGGAAAAAGTTGCCACCACTTTGACGTCATCGTATACGCACTTACCAAGCAGTTATAACCATGGGAACAGTTTCTACGTCTTCAGCGTGAAGCCTGCTTTCGATGAGGCGTGTAACTGTGAGAATCGCGCGCTCACGAGACGTTCAGCGTGCCGAAAGGTCTCCGTCACGCAAAAAAAAAAGTTTACCCAATGCGCGCTGTGAAGTTTCTCTCTCTTTTCCTCAGGATGGATTGAACAACGTGTGTGTGTCTGTTCGCCCTCACGATTGCTGTAGACCTTTATAACATGTTAAGGCTTAATTATGAACATAGTTTGACAAGTTTACTCGACATATAATGTATACTTTCGACGTTTTGGTGCGCATCCACTATAAATTTGCATACATTTCGACCGAAATGTGGCTAGTTTGAGAACCGAAAGACACAGACTTGAAAACTGAACGCTAACTTGGTGAGTATTAACCCTTCCAGGTCTTCTGATGGAAGAACAGCAACGGTAAGGGAATATTTATGTGTTAATTTTGGGTTTCTGTCGACTCCAAGATAGAGGAGTCATTATGCTAAATGGGAGCGCCGACTCCCTATTATAGCCTAGTGAACGCAAAATGGAACGTTAAAAATAAATGTAACACAGCGATTGCATTTAGATTAAGTTTATCTTGCTATACATATGTAAAACATGCATATTTAGTCAAAGTTTATGATGTGTATTCCTTGTTAGCTGACGTTATCTGCCGGAGCTATTTAATTTCTCCTGACATTGCAGTAGCATTTTTTGAACGATGCATAATTGTAAACAGAGATTTATGGATATATATTGCAGATTATTGAAAAAAAAAATGAATGTACTGTGTAACATGTTATATTACTGTCATCTGATGAAGATTTCAAAAGGTTAGTGAAATGATTTCTTTTAATCCTGTGTAACGGTTTTCTAATGGTGAAGGAGAGTCGGACCAAACTGCAGCGTGTAGATTTCGATCCATGTTTAATAAAACAACATAACACGAATCAAAACACATGCACTACAAAACAATAAACGTAATGAAAACCGAAACAGCCTAAACTGGTGTAAACTAACACAGACTCAGGACATCAAGACACTAAGGACAATCACCCACACCAAACTCAAAGAATATGGCTGCCTAAATATGGTTCCCAATCAGAGACAACGATAAACACCTGCCTCTGATTGAGAACCACTTCAGACAGCCATAGACTTATCTAGAACACCCCACTAGCTACAATCCCCCATATATACACACCACATACAAAAACCCATGCCACACCCTGGCCTGACCAAATAAATAAAGATAAACACAAAATACTTCGACCAGGGCGTGACAGAACCCCCCCCCTAAGGTGCGGACTCCCGAACGCACCTCAAAACAAATAGGGAGGGTCCGGGTGGGCGTCTGTCCATGGTGGCGGTTCCGGCGCGGGACGTGGACCCCACTCAATTAATGTCTTAGTCCCCTCTCCTCGCGTCCCTGGATAGTCCACCCTCGCCGCCGACCATGGCCTAGTAGTCCTCACCCAGAAACCCACTGGATTGAGGAGCAGATCGGGACTGAGGGGCAGCTCGGGACTGAGGGGCAGCTCGGGACTGAGGGGCAGCTCGGGACTGAGGGGCAGCTCGGGACTGAGGGGCAGCTCGGGAGTGAGAGGAAGCTCGGGAGTGAGAGGAAGCTCGGGAGTGAGAGGAAGCTCGGGAGTGAGAGGAAGCTCGGGAGTGAGAGGAAGCTCGGGAGTGAGAGGAAGCTCGGGAGTGAGAGGAAGCTCGGGAGTGAGAGGAAGCTCGGGAGTGAGAGGAAGCTCAGGCAGGTTGATGGATCTACCAGATCCTGGCTGGCTGGTGGTTCCGGCAGATCCTGGCTGACTGGCGGATCCTGGCTGACTAGCGGATCTGGCAGATCCTGGCTGACTGGCGGATCCTGGCTGACTGGCGGATCCTGGCTGACTAGCGGATCTGGCAGATCCTGGCTGACTGGCGTATCCTGGCTGACAAGCGGATCTGGCAGATCCTGGCTGACTGGCGGATCCTGGCTGACTAGCCGGTCTGGCAGATCCTGGCTGACTGGCGGATCCTGGCTGACTGGCGGATCCTGGCTGACTAGCGGATCTGGAAGATCCTGGCTGACTGGCGGATCCTGGCTGACTGGCGGATCTGGCAGATCCTGGCTGACTGGCACTTCTGGCGGATCCTTGTTGACTGGCGGATCCTGGCACACTGGCGGATCCTGGCACACTGGCGGATCTAACTGATCCTGGCAGACTGGCGGATCCTGGCCGACTGGCAGATCCTGGCCGACTGGCACTTCTGGCGGCACTGGTGGCGCTGGGCACACTGGCGGCGCTGGGCAGACTGGTAGCTCAGGCGGCGCTGGGCAGACTGGCGGCACTGGCGGCGCTGGGCAGACGGGTGGCTCAGACGGCGCTGGGCAGACGGGTGGCTCAGACGGCGCTGGGCAGACGGGTGGCTCAGACGGCGCTGGGCAGACGGGTAGCTCAGACGGCGCTGGGCAGACGGGTAGCTCAGACGGCGCTGGGCAGACGGGTAGCTCAGACTGCGCTGGGCAGACGGGTAGCTCAGACGGCGCTGGGCAGACTGGCGGTACTGGCGGCGCTGGGCAGACGGGTAGCTCAGACGGCGCTGGGCAGACGGGTAGCTCAGACGGCGCTGGGCAGACTGGCGGCGCTGGGCAGACTGGGGGCACTGGCGGCGCTGGGCAGACTGGGGGCACTGGCGGCGCTGGGCAGACTGGGGGCACTGGCGGCGCTGGGCAGACTGGCGGCACTGGTGGCGCTGGGCAGACTGGCGGCGCTGGGCAGACTGACAGCTCTGGATGCTTCATGCAGGCTGACAGCTCTGGCTGCGCTGAACAGACAGGAGACTCCAGCAGCGCTGTAGAGGAAGAAGGCTCTAGCTGCACTGAACAGGCGGGAGACTCCAGCAGTGCAGGAGAGGCGAGGCGCACTGTAGGCCTGATGCGTGGTGCTGGCACTGGTGGTAATGAACCGAGGACACGCACAGGAAGCCTGGTGCGGGGAGCTGCTACCGGAGGGCTGGGGTGTGGAGGTGGTACTGGATAGACCGGACCGTGCAGGCGCACTGGAGCTCTTGAGCACCGAGCCTGCCCAACCTTACCTGGCTCGATGCCCACTCTAGCCCGGCCGATACGAGGAGCTGGAATATACCGCACTGGGCTATGCACCCGCACTGGGGACACCGTGCGCACCACTGCATAACAAGGTGCCTGCCCGGTCTCTCTAGCCCCCCGGTAACCACAGGAAGTTAGCGTAGGTCTCCTACCTAGCGTAGCCATACTCCCTGTGAGTCCCCCCCCCCCCAAGAAATTTTTGGGGCTGAACCTCAGGCTTCCATCCGCTCTGCCGTGCTAGCTCCTCATAATGCCGCCTCTCTGCTTTTGCTGCCTCCAGCTCGGCTTTGGGGCGACAATAATCTCCAGGCTGATCCCAGGGTCCTTTACCGTCCAGTTCCTCCTCCCATGTCCATTTCTCCAGGTGGTGCAATCTCTCCCACTGTAGCTGCTGCTGCTCCTGCTGCTGCTGCCTCTGTTGTCTCTTCTCCTGTTGCACCTTTGGGCGGCTACACTCCCCTGGTTTAGCCCAGGGTCCTCTCCCGTCGAGGATCTCCTCCCATGTCCAGAAATCCTTCTTACCCATCTCCTCTTTGGGCTGCTCCTGCCTGTTGACACGCTGCTTGGTCCGTTTGTGGTGGGTGATTCTGTCCATGGTTTTCTAATGGTGAAGGAGAGTCGGACCAAACTGCAGCGTGTAGATTTCGATCCATGTTTAATAAAACAACATAACACGAATCAAAACACATGCACTACAAAACAATAAACGTAATGAAAACCGAAACAGCCTAAACTGGTGTAAACTAACACAGACTCAGGACATCAAGACACTAAGGACAATCACCCACACCAAACTCAAAGAATATGGCTGCCTAAATATGGTTCCCAATCAGAGACAACGATAAACACCTGCCTCTGATTGAGAACCACTTCAGACAGCCATAGACTTATCTAGAACACCCCACTAGCTACAATCCCCCATATATACACACCACATACAAAAACCCATGCCACACCCTGGCCTGACCAAATAAATAAAGATAAACACAAAATACTTCGACCAGGGCGTGACATCCTGCGTTTGTTGATTGCATATTTTTTCCTACTTGGCTATGCTAATGAGGTATGTCTGCAGTGGTGGTTGGACATAAATATGTGCTATGTTTTCGCCGTAAAACATTTTAGAAATCTGACTTGCTGGGTAGATAAACAACTTGTTTATCTTTCATTTGAGCCATTTTTCTTGCTAATCTGTGGAGGTTAAATATTTTTAGGATTATTTCTTGCGTTCCATGCGGCACCTTCCAGCTGAACGTGGGGGGGAAAGTTCCCAGTTGGGTCTCAAGATCCCTGTAAGGTTTTAATTAAACATTCAACATGAACACATATCATGCTGCATTTTGGTCCTCCGATCCTTCTCGCCTCTCCTCTTCAGATGAAGAGGAGGACGACCGTGACAACTAGAGAAACCTCTAGACAAGAGAAACCCCTAGACATACAAAAAACCCTAGACATACAACAACCCCTAGACAATACAAAAACTAAACAAACCACCCTTGTCACACCCTGACCTAACCAAAATAATCAAGAAAACAAAGATAACTAAGGTCAGGGCGTGACATGATCTCTTGATATACCTGACCAATATTGAAAACTCAATGCCCCCATTGCTAAAAATATTTCTTGAATAGTCAAAAACCTCTGGTTATAAAATAACAAATGTGGAAAAATGAAAAAATATTATAAAAACTCATGATCTACAGCAATCCTTTAAGTTGACCACAATACTATATATTCTTAGTAAGTGACAAATATATAAAGATCACTTTATTCCATTACTACAAAATATGAAAGCAGACCTAATTAAATGGAATAATCTTCCCATAAATCTTACAGGTAGAATAAAACTCTTCAGAATGGCATGGCTCCCTAAGTTTTTGTATTTATTTTCAGTAATACCAATTACCCCACTGAAGATATTATTTTAAAAAGTATACTCAGTCATAACTGACCTTGTATGGGCAAAAAACATTCATAGAATAAAAGGAAAGTTTAAATTTACCTAAGTCTGAGGGTGGCTTTATCCTTCCAAACTTGGAAATGTATCAACTTGCTACCCAAGGCTTTTACTTGTAACATGTAGTTAAATGCACCAAAGAGGAACAATGGGTACATATTGAATGTAACGGTTTCCGTCCTCCTCTTCTGAGGAGGAGTAGGAAGGATCGGACCAATGCGCAGCGTGGTAAGTGTCCATAATATAATTTTAATGAAATATAACTGAACACAGAAAACAAAAGAATAAGATAATAAATGGAAACTGACACAGTCCCGTATGGAGCAAACACTGACACGGAAAATAATCACCCACCACCAAAATGGGGAAAACAGGCTACCTAAGTATGATTCTCAATCAGAGACAACGATCGACAGCTGCCTCTGATTGAGAACCATACCAGGAACCATACACAGAAATACAACACAGAAAAAATAACATAGACTACCCACCCCAACTCACGCCCTGACCAAACTAAGGTCAGAACGTGACATTGAAGGTGCGCATGCTCATCCCCTGAACCGTTCCACGTGTCTATTTTCAAAGAATAAAGCTAAGAATGTTAAGAACTTAATAATTAAAAACACTATAAATATATGGAAGAAAATTAAATGTATTCTACAAGAAGCAACATCACTCCCTAAAAACACAACATTATGGAACAATCCTTGGTTAGCTTTTCAGAGTTCACAGATAAATTGGTCCACATGAAAAACTAAAGGCATAGAAACTGTAAATGACTTGTTAACCAGATATTGTTTTCCATGACAGAATTAAAAAGCAAATTTAGACTGACCAATGTAGATCATTTCAAATACATGCAACTTAAAAGTTACATATCCCGATATTTTGATTTGAAATATTTTGGACATCAGAGCAACCTTGAGGGAATGTTATTTGAGTCAGAAAATGATGTTCATATAATAGGTCATATATACAAAACCTTGCATACTGTATAGCATATCTGACAATCTCTTAGAAAAAAATATAAACTATTGGAACCAAGACTTAAAAATATCTGATGTTGGCACAAGATGGAGGGAAGGTTGGAACATAACTAACAAAATTACTGTAAATGTACACCTAATCCAATATAAAATAATGTATAGAATGTATTATACAAAATTCTAAATTCACAAATTCTACAGCACAATGCCACAGTCGTGTCATAAGTGTAAAATTAACAATGACTACATGCTTTCTAGGAATGTTATACAGTCCAAAAGTTATGGGTGGAGCTAGAAAGTTGTCTGTCAGAAGTGTGTAAGTGTAAGTGTGTGTCTGTAAGTTGTTGTTCGAACGTGTATGTTTGTATTTGGTGTGAGGAAAAAAAAGGTGGAAAAAATGTAGATATCTTTTTTTTATCATAGCCAGTGCATTCCCAGCCACCGACCTCACCGCAGGTCACTGCTTTAGAGTGACAGATATAATGAGAGGACGAGATAGGGAATAGAAAAGCAGAGATACTGAGAGAGAGAGAGAATAGAGAGAAAGAGAACATATCAATGAGGATGACTCTAATCTGGAGTGAACACATTGTTTGATCTATGCAGGCAGGGAGAGGAGAAGAGGCATGCTGTGTCAGATGTCTGCAGCGTGTCGAGCAGAGCTATAAATTACAACAAGCTGTTGTTTCCTGCCGAAGGACCAATTAGTCTGAGCTCTGTGTTTTTATCAACCTCCCTGGGGCTGAATGGGAGGGCTCTGGTCACAGAGCTACAGGTAGCTCTGAGTGTGCTCAGGGGGACAGATGTGGAGTTAACACTGGATTATATATGTTTATGTCACAGCACTGAAGGATGTCTATGTCAACATGAGGAGAGGAGAGGAAAGGAGATATCATCTCAGTCCTGGTGAGCTACAGACTGTCGTTATATCTTTCACAGCGTGTTCACTCTACCCTACCATAAAAGTAATTACCAAAGGAAATGCGCCTTTGAGGTTTGTAGTGAATCGTGTTCCTCCCAGTGTTCCTCTCCTGAGGACCAACGTGTTGAGAGATGTTCAGCTGTAGACAGGGATAACTCAACACTCTCAACACTAACACTAACTAATGACCGTGGACTGTCCTCAGTCCTCTCCATTCCTCCTCTATAGCTCTGGATGATTTGGAGGTGCTATTCTAGTTCAGTATGGACAGCTAGGCCCAAACTATAGGACCAAGGTTAGTGGAGATTGTCAGGGCTGTGTGGATTAGTGTTCTGTAAGGAGGTGTATATCAGGGGGAGAAGGGGAGTGAAACCCACTGATCCTTTTCGTTTGATCTCAGCGTAACATTACAGACAGCTGGTAAATAACATGACAGACCGATCAGCACCCAGACTGTAATCAGGGTTCCTCTAGCCTGCACTGAGGTGGGAGCAGTGTTGTGGTCATTACTCAAAAAAAGTAATATTAACTTTTACTCGTTACTTCGTTCAAAAATAATGAATTGCTTTACTTTACTCCCTGGAAAAAGTACTTTGTTACACAACTCGTTATTACTTTGGCGTTACACCCCAAAACGTTGCGCGTCCTCACTCAATGTGAACTGTCATCGGTATTTTGCTAAATATCTGTCTGAAAGAGGGCGATTCTACCATGGAAAATAGGCAGCATTTTCTCTATTCCATTACAGGCCTACAGTCATATTAGCAGCAGTGGTCAGGTCTGGGGGGTCTGTCTTTCGGTATGAGTTTTGTGTTGGCTTGTTGCCTTTACAGGTGCTTCAAAAGATTGGAAGTCGTGTTTCTAGCAGTGTGGAGGTGTTTTACAGATAAATTATTGTCATTTTCTCCAAATCAAAGTAATATGAGTACTTCCACACTGAGAAAGTCAATGTTTTAGAAGCTCCTGCCATTTTTCATCTCCCTCACCAAAGCAGTTAGTAGTCGTGCGTGCACGTGTAAACAGGAACTTGGTGAGAGGATGAAAACCATTAGAATCTGGGATGGGGAGATTTTTTAAAATATTTTGCTCATAGCATAAGCATAGCCTATCCTCCCCTCCCCTTAATCAAGGCTGGGTTAGCAGCTTTGCATAGGTGCATCTTGTTATCCTGGCCATGCATTAGCCAAGTAGCCTATATGAAGAAAGTGGTTTTAAATTATCTACTAAATCTGTTTGAAGAATTGTGGAGGTTTTTGCACTCATTATTCACAATTCACATACCTGCATACTTAATTTTGCTTGTTCAAGTAGGCTATCCATCCACATTTTCAAAGAGCAGCCATCATCCGATTACCAAAGACGTGCTGCTCCAAACTGTTCAGTCCTCCTATAATGCCATATCAACGGTGGATTATTTTCAGAATGTGCCTTGCACATAGGCAACAATACATTTGACAGGAGCCTAGTATTTTGTATAGACGTGCAAATGTTATACTTAAAGAGATGTAGGTCTACCTGTTGAACGATAGATGTGATGGAATTATAGATGTGATTTATTGGAACAATAGACGTGATTTATTATATAATGCTTCTGACCCCATCTAATTTAGAAATACACTACCGTTAAAAAGTTTAAGGTCACTTAGAAATGTCCTTGTTTTTGAAAGAAAAGCACATTTTTGTCCATTAAAATAACATCAAATTGATCAGAAATACAGTGTAGACATTGTTAATGTTGTAAATGACTATTTTAGCTGGAAATTGTTCATGGAATATCTACATATGCGTACAGAGGCCCATTATCAGCACCATCACTCCTGTGTTCCAATGGCACATTGTGTTAGCTAATCGAGTTTATCATTTTAAAAGGCTTTTTAAAAGGCTTTTTTTTAAAGGCTGATCATTAGAAAACCCTTTTTGCAATTATGTTAGCACAGCTGAAAACTGTTGTCCTGATTAAAGAAGCAATAAAACTGGCATTGTTTAGACTAGTTGAGGATCTGGAGCATCAGCATTTGTGGTTTAGATTAGAGGCTCAAAATGGCCAAAAACAAATACCTTTCTTCTGAAACTCGTCAGTCTATTCTTGTTCTGGGAAATGAAGGGTTGCCATGCGAGAAATTGCCAAGAAACTGAAGATCTTGTACAACGCTGTGTACTACTCCCTTCACAGAACAGCGAACACTGGCTCTAACCGAAATAGAAAGAGGAGTGGGAGGCCCCGGTGCACAATTGAGCAAGAGGACAAGTACATTAGAGTGTCTAGGTTGAGAAACAGTTGCCTCACAAGTCCTCAACTGACAGCTTCATTAAATTGTATCCGCATGTTCCGGAGCATGAAACGACACAGGGGATGTTCAAGGTGCTGTGTGGCTAAATGAATGAAAAACAGATTACATGCACAGATTGGGCTCCATCTATGGTGGATGGCAGGCAGGCCTATGCACTTTAGTTATGAATGGGTATCCCTCTGCCACATGGAGTTATTGTATGATATGCCGAGAGCAACTGGAGGCAAAAGAGCTGAGCACAGAACTCAGATATATACTGCAGCAGTCAACTGGGAACTCTGGAAAAAAAATTACCAGTCATCCAACTCGAAATTCCAACTTGAGCTCCAGAGCTCCAACTTTCCGACCTGAAGATCACAGATGTATTGATTTGACCACATATTTTTCAGTTTCCAGCTGTCTTGAAAACACTGAAGATTTCCCAGTTCCCAGTTTCCAGTTGTTTTGAACTCAGCATTAATGCTAAAATGGAGACGGCAGGGTATTCCCTTTGAGTCAGGAGTCAAAACTCCCCACATTAAAAGTATGTCATGGAGAGTTGAGAAGACAATCAGAAATACTGTTAGAATGTTTTTCAATTGACTGCCATAGCCCCCCCCCCCAAAAAAAAGTAAACATTGGATGTTAATTACATTTTTTTTCACGTGGTCGAGGTGTGGTTGTGGGCCAAAACAGTTTGGGAATATGTGCTTTACATGTGGTGAGATATCTCCCAAACTACCTCCTGAGGTATTGGGGGAGATATCTCTTAAAAATAGATTTGAATCTAGATCCGTCTCCTTACACTACACTAGTATCTCTACTGGACAGCCCCCACACAACTAGAGGGATACCTTCAACCACCAACTTACCATCCTGAGACAAGGCCGAGTATAGCCCACAAAGATCTCCGCCATGGCACAACCCAAGGGGGGCGCCAACCCAGACAGGAAGATCACATCAGTGACTCAACCCACTCAAGTGACGCACCCCGACTAGGGACGGCATGAAAGAGCACCAGTAAGCCAGTAACTCAGCTCCTGTAATAGGGTTAGAGACAGAGAATCCCAGTGGAAAGAGGGGAACTGGCCAGGCATTTCATCTTGCTTATTGCAACTTTTGGCATGTCCATAGCTCAGACATAGCAGACACAATTACATTTACAGTAGGCCTAGCCCATATATTGGTGGAAATGCTATGTTTATACACTGAGCAAAAATATAAATACAACGTGTAAAGTGTTGGTCCCATGTTTCATGAGCTGAAATAAAAGATCCCAGAAATGTTCCATATGCACAAAAAGCTTATTTCTCTCAGATTTTGTGCACAATTTTGTTTACATCCCTTTTAGAAAGCATTTCTCATTTGCCAAGATAATCCATCCACCTGACAGGTGAGGCATATCAAGAAGCTAATGAAACAGCAAGGTCATTACATAGGTGCACCTTCGGCTCGGGACAATAAAAGTCCACCCTAAAATGTGCAGTTCTGTCACACAACACAATGCCACCGATGTCTCACATTTTGAGAGAGCATGACATTGGCAGAGCTGTTGTTAGAGAATTGAACGCTAATTTCTCTGCCAAACACTGAGAAATATGTTTAAGAGATTTTGGCAGTACGTCTAACTGGCCTCACAACTGCAGACAACGTGTAACCATCCCAGCCCAGGACCTCTCACATCCAGCTTCTTCACCTGCATCATCTGAGGCTTCTTACAATGTGAACTGAAAACATTTTCAAAATATTTAGCAAAGATGGGATAGGCTTACATACATTTTGTTATTTTGTTTCTGTAGACTATAACGGACTAACATTGGATTGGAGTTGATGACAACACAATACATAAAAGACTGTACATACACAACCTGAAGCAACCACAAATGTGACTGACCGGCTCGATTCGGCCTTATGTAGCAAACATTTGAAATTGTGTTTCTTATATTGGATAAAAGTAGAGACTCAGAGCTCAAAAATTGTAAATCACACACTGCAGTTGAGGAACAATGGGAAAGTAATTCTGCTTTGAAAGTTGATAAACTTGTAACCTCACTTTTGAGAAAATGTCTCTTGAATGTTTTGTTACCTAGTGGAAAGCTCTTCTTTGTCTACACACATTCAGCATCGTTCACGCCCTCTTAAGTTTGGCCTCACCCATCTCTTTAAGGATTCACATGTGAGGCTATGTGCTAAACAACCAAAGATTTCAAGGCTAAAGGATGACATATACTACGGGTGTGTTCATACATTTAATCTGGAGTGCCAGAGTGTGCTCTAGAGAGCATTGTCAGATTGTCCGCTCATAAATTCTGAGCGTTTCAGTCTCGGAGCGTTCAGAGCGCACACTGGATGCTCTGGCCTAGGAGAAGGGTTGATCCGAGCATTCTCACCTAACAGCAGTCAAGCAGCCAAGCTAACTGGCTGACGTTGGCTAGAACAGCTCACTCTGACCATTTTACTCGACCTAGCAGAGCTGGTTAGGCTCTTTTTATGTTATCCAGAGTGTTGGTGAATGCAACTGTGCTGCTGGCAACAATTGAATTACAATTTTTGGCCAAATTGGACTTTTACTGACGCTAGCCATATTCATAGGGTGTTGAGTGTTCGTAAATTTGTCAGTTACTCAGCACAAAACACCAGTCTCAACATCAACAGTGTAGAGGCGACTCCAGGATGCTGGCTTTGTAGACAGAGTTCCTCTATCCAGTGTCTGTGTTCTTTTGCCCATCTTAATCTTTTCTTTTCATTGGCCAGTCTGAGATATGGCTTTTTCTTTGCAACTCTGCCTAGAACGCCAGCATCCCGGAGTCGCCTCTTCACTGTTGACGTTGAGACTGGTGACATTGAGTGTTTTGCGGGTACAATTTAATGAAGCTGCCTGTTGAAGACTTGTGAGGCATCTGTTTCTCAAACTAGACACTCTAATGTACTTGTCCTCTTGCTCAGACTGAGACTCTCCAATACAAACCAACATGGCAGAGTTATGTGCATCCTTTCAAGTACACCCTCCTCATTACCCTGTGGTGAGTTATTCACAATTTTCGATGAACAAGTAAGGTTTATATGTAAGATGGTTAAATAAATAGGAAAATTATTGATTATTAATATATTATTATTTGTGCCCTGGTCCTATAAGAGCTCTTTTTCACTTCCCACGCGCCGGGTTGTGACAATAAATGTATTGTATAGTGTGTGTGCTAGAGGGGGTACACAGCTGGAGGTTGAATGTCCGAAGGGGTACAGGACTATTAAAAGTTTGGGAAGAGCCCGACAGTATGCTCTCAATGGCGCATCTGTATTAGTTTGTGAGGGTCATAGGGGATCATAGGGGCCAAGCCAAATTTCTTCAGCCTCCTGAGATTGAAGAGTCACTGTTGCTTCTTCTTCACCACACTGTTCGTGTGAATGGATCATTTCAGGTTGTCACCCTCTCCACTGTGGTCTCGTCGATGTGGATGGGGGCGTGCGCTCTCTGCTGTTGCCTGAAGTCCACGATAAGCTCCTCCATTTTGTTGACGTTGAAGGACAAGTTATTTTCCTGGTACCATTCCTCCAGGTCCTTTACCTCCTCCATGTAGGCTGTTGTGTCGTTTTTGGTCATCAGGCCTACCAGTGTTATGTCGTCAGCAAACTTGAATATAATATGCCGGAGATAAGGCTCCCGAAACAAAGAGTGCAGAAACCCTCCACTACCAGTAGAGAGTGAAGAGCTATTATTGTTATGGTATGACCCCCTTAGCTGGAGTATCAATAACTGCTGGGCTTTATGGCTCAGTGAGAAAAGCTGTTACCTGGAGGGAGAAGAAAAACACTCCTTCTCTGATTAAAGAGCTGATAACCACAACTACTTTCACCATGATGGGGTGAAGCACAAGAGGGAGGCATCAGTCACTGTGAAAACAGATTTGGAGCAGAGGAGAGTAGAGGATGTGTAGAGAGAGGAGAGGAGAGACGAGCTGCGGGCATCAGTATTGTGTAACTATGCAGGATATGGGCCCAGCTGTCCTTTCAAGCAAAAGCTCATGCCCAGAAACTCCTACCCTCTGTGCCCAGTAACTCACGCTACATTAGCCAGGCTTCTCTCTCTGCCAAGCCCCAGGCACACAGCAGAGTTACAGTAACACTCTGTCCAACTGCAAAACTGTCCCATTCGCCCACCCTAAACCCAGAACAAATCACTTCCAGTGACTGACAAGGGAAGTGGTTTCTCATTTGGTAGGAGTATTACTGTGTTGTTCTGCTTACCTGCTTCTCACAAAATGCCCATCCACCATTCCGCCTTCATCTTCTACACCCTTTCCCACTCTCGCTTTCCCTTTGCCCTTCCTGAGCCCTCTACCTCTCCTATCCCTCTTTCTCCCCCTTTCCATGACACATTCATTCACTGGTGGTTTTCTGCCCATATAGGGCTAAGGGTCAGAGGTCATCCTGGAGTGAGAGGGGGAGTGGGCATGGCTGGGAGCTTAGCTGGGTGACATGGACAGCAGGGTTGGCACTGCGCCACAGCAAAATCATGCAGAGGCGCACTTTGAAGATGCAGACCTGATTGTTTCTGCCAAATGTAAGGCCCGAAACCAGAAATAACTTTCGCTGTTAGTAAATTAGCTGCTCCTCTCTGTCTGCGTGCACTCTGCATGCACTCTGCTCATGGTGCTCTGAGTATGTGAGTATCCATAGCAATGGCTCCGCTTAGGCTGCTCTGCTTAATGAAGAGACATGAGAGAGCAGTACTTTTCACTCTGAACTTCAACAAAACTCGAGGAACATTACTATTTTTCTGTGAAATAATCTCTAAGGTCTTCTTATTTGATGAGGTTGAAGCACTTCTGACACCATGTTATGATCTTAGTGAGATATGACTGTACTACGCACCAGAGCACATGCAAATGGCTCAGCTTCAAAATGTTAGTGATCTATTTAGTGATACCTGAGCCCTGCCTGTACCCTAGTTATTGATGAAAATAGCAGAGCTCTATTACACTTATAGTCTCATTCTGTCTGCTCTATATTGCATATGGCTCAAAGGACACACAGTCTGCAGACCAAGCTCAGCTTCAGTAGGCACCAAACGTGAGGAGAGACTCGCTGAACTTGTCCAACAGCATACACTCATTTTTGGAAATGAATTTTGTCATAAAAGAGACCTAGAAGTCTTCATGGGAGCCAACTGTTCTCATTCAGTTTCATTCAGTTTCATTCAGTTCCATTCAGTTGCGAGGAGTTCCCTTTGGCAACCTGATTAACCATCCACATCGCTCTGGCCAAACGGTACGTAAACCAGCATTTCTTCAGAATGAGTCGTCAGGCAACGATTTGGCTACCATTGTAGATAGACATCATCAAAATATTTAACCAGTCACCATTTTACTTCACTTAAACCTCAAAACATTGGTAGCCAAGGTTTCTTCTCACTTAGGCTCAAGGAATACAATGTAAGGTATTTGTTTCTATCCCCCAACATCTAGTTCTAGTCTGTGACAGGCATAAATGGGTCAAGACTCCTTGGGTTTACATTCTTGTCATTTGGCACATACTCTTATCAAGAGCAACTTATAGTAGTGAGTGCATACATTTTCATACTAGTCCCCAGTGGGAATCAAACCCACATTGCAAGCACCATGCTCTACCAAATGAGCTACACAGGACTAGGCACTGCTAAAACAGTGTCCTAGGCATGTGATGGGACCTCAGCTACCTTCCAGAGGTCTGCCTGAATATGTTTGCTGGAAATTGTGAATTGAGCCTAGATCCAAACCTCATTAAGGATGGTCATGCAAACAACCACTGTTGACTTGTATGTTCACTGTTTATTTTGAGGTGGATATGCAAAATATCAAGGATTTAAAAAGCAAATTGATTAAAAATTATAACCACATGGATTTTGTTTGAACAACGGCTGTGCCCAACTAATGTCCCTACAGTACTTTGTCCTACCAGTGACCAGGCTACCACCATTCCCCCAGAGTGTATTTTACTGCCCTCAGAACCTCCTGTAGGGATGGAAGTCTGCCCTATAACTGGGAGGGTTGGGATTTAATGAGACACTAAGAGCTTCCTCAGTCAGTCACTGTGGATGAATAAAAACTTAATAGGGGCCCCCAGGCTATATGTTTGGGTCGTTCCACGAAATGAGTTCCTTTTGCATCTCTTTTATATTTTAAGTAGAAATTGTGCCCCAATATTTAAAAGCCTGTAATATTAAGTTCCCTTTAAAAGAGACTACATGGAGAATTCAATAAATGTCATATTTTTGTGTGGGGGGTGTATCTGTACTTTACTTTACTATTTATTTTTTTGACAACTTTATACTTTTACTCCCGTACATTCGTAGAGAAAATATGCATTCTTTACTCCGTATATTTTCTCTGACACCCAAAAGTACTAGTTACATTTTGAATGCTTTGCAGGACAGAAGATTTAGCCAATTCACACACTTATCAAGAGAACATCCATGGTCATCCCTACTGCCTCTGATCTGGAGGACTCACTAAACAGAAATGCTTGTGAATTATTTCTGAGTGTTGGAGTGTGCCCCTGGCTATCAGTAAAATAATAAAACAAGAAAATAGTGCCGTCTGGTTTTCTTAATATAAGGAATGTGAAATAATTTAGACTTTTACTTTTGATACTTAAGTATCTTTTTCCCATTTACTTTGATACTTAAGTATAGTTAAAACCAAATACCTTTAGACTTTTACTCAGGTAGTATTTTCCTGGGTGACTTTTACTTTTACTTGAGTCATTTTCTAATAAGGTATCTTTGCTTTTACTGAAGTATGACAATTGTGTACTTTTTCCACCACTGCCTGTTACCCATAGATAGACAGACTAGAAATGGTTTACTAAAACATTTACATTTTTTTGTGATTAGTTGCCACTCCCTTTTGCACACTGCAAGCTTCTATTCCCCCTGTCACAGGGGGACATTTAAGATTAAATGTTCCACCCTGTTGCTTCAGTTGGCACTTAATAGGGGCCGGCAGGTAGCCTAGCGGTTAAGAGCTTTGGGCCAGTAACAGTAAGGTCACTAGTTCGTAATCCCCGAGCTGACTAGTTGAAAAATCTGCCGATGTGCCTTTGAGCAAGGGACTTAACCCTAGTTGCTCTGCTGACTAAAATGTAAATAGGCTTACTATAAACATTTATTTATTTGACCTATTGAGTTGGGAAAATGTTTTTATGAATTGGAATCTGTGCTCTTTTTTACAGAATGTTAAAATTAGGTGAAATTACAAGTTTTTTTGTTTTTTTTTACCAAGTTACACTTCTCAAAAGGCACCGAACTGGTAGAACAATCCATTTCATGTGGTCACTGAGGACCCCACCCCACTACACAACACTATGGCATGCTGTCAACACACCTGCATCCCACCACTCCAGAAACTACACCCCAACACTATCCAACTTTCCCTGTGTCTCCCTGTGTCTACCTCATCACCCACCCGTTACTCCACCCCCTATAAATACTAAATTATGACTTGAACTCACAAAGGCTTGACTAAGAGTACCTTAGACTAGAAAGGCATTGACTAATCTGAGTTAAGAGTAAATTCCATCATTTAGAAGTACCAATAACATTGGTAGAATAAAGGACACAAAATTGGTTTTAAAATTATAATGAGTTAATTGTTCCTGTTAATGTCAATCTGTAATTAAAAAATTAAAATAAATATGTCAAATTTTTTACCACTTTTCAACACCAAGATTAGAGCAAGAGAAAAGAGTTGGCAGTGATGTGTTAATGAGAGTATCAGACAACACAATTCAAAATGTCTTAATTAATTAGAGCTACGTTCATTAACTTTATTTGAATTACTTGCTCCTCGAGAGCTTGACTCATTACACAGATGAAAATATCTGATATGCATCACCTTTTAGAGAAGTTTCTCAAATCGTTTTTGCTGTTTGTCCAACACACATGCTTTTTCACTGTCCATCATAAACTCTCAGGCCTAGTTTCCCAATTAATCCTGGCTAAAAAGGAGCATACGGTATTCAATGAAGATTCTCTAATCTGGGTCTCGGAAACTAGTTCATACAGTCTGTAGGAACAGCATTTCTCTTGTCCCAGAGACATCAAAAGACAGATCTTGATTGAACCCTCACAGCCTCTCTGCTTTGTTCATCACACAGCTGAGTGGAGAGGGCCAGAGATCCGCCAGATTACATTTCTGGATCACAGAGCAGAGCTAGGGGTGAAAGAGAGATCACTCAGGGTGAGGTAAGGTGAGGTATTCCCCCCATCACTCTTTTACCCCCCAATGCACACACACCAACCTGGGTTTTGGTAGACAGTCCCCCTGTCTGAGTCTCCTGGCCCAGGATGCCACTGGTTGAGGTGTGTGCGTGCATGCGTGAGTGCATGTGTGTACATATGTGGGGTGTGTGTTAGGGAATGCTGGATAAGAGGAGTCATAGAGGGGCAAGCCCGGATGCCCTGTTTCTCCACACTCCCTGCACCTCCTGAATAGACAGAATATGATACTTTGTTACAGTTTGCAAACAGGGGCGTCCAGGGGGAGAGAAGGGAGAGGAGGTACACCTGACGGGTCACAAAGCATGAACAGACAGAGGGATTACGGAGGGGGAGCAGAGGAGGGAGGGGGAGCAGAGGAGGGAGGGGAGGGAGGGGGAGCAGAGGATGGAGGGGGAGCAGAGGGGAGGAATGGTAGAAGGACGGGAGGGAGAGATGAGGGGATGGAGAGGAGGAGCTGATGGATACAAAGAGCAAAATAGAAAAGGGAGATTAGGTGGAGTATATGGAGAGAGGAGGAATGCACAGAGTAAACCCTACAGTTAGAACCAGTGGATAACAAAGAGGCACGTGCCACTTCTACTAATCTACTAATCCACGGATGATGTCTCTGAAAGGAAGGCCCCACAGAAGGTATTCTACAATCAATTCTCTTTTTTTGTAGTTATTATATATGATTCCCACAATACAGCCATTTTCACATAAGCATCTGATGGTGAACAGGGCACAATACCACATACACCCCAAACCCAACTGAAAGCCCCACCCTCCATACATCTAATGTATGTAAGTCTCAAGATGCAGATCAGAAGCCCAGATCTTATAACGAGCTTGATAGGATCAGAAGAAACCCATGGTGTCATTGTGTTGACTTCTGAGCAGAGCGTTGAAGCATGGAGGAATTCACCGTACAACCATTACTCTGAGACAGTGTCGAGAGGGAAACCTGAGCCTCTGAGCAGGGTGTTGGCGTGCGTGCGTGTGAAGGGATATCCTCTGAGATAACGTTGGAGATAACGGCTGCCAGAGAGGCAGGAGGTTAACGGTGCTAAATGAGGCTGAATGTATCATCATAATCCATCAATCAAATGTTATTTATCACATGCTTCGTAAACAACAGGTTTAGACTAACAGTGAAATGCTTACGGGCCCATCCCAACAACACAGAGAAAAAGATTTGAAAAAATAGAAATAATAACAACACATGAAAAAATACACAATGCGTAATTATAACTTGTAATTATACATGGGGTACCAGTATCGAGGCGAGTAATTGAGGTAGATATGTACATATAGGTAGGGATAAAAGGAATAGTTAACAGGATAGATCATTAACACTAGCAGAAGCGTATGTGATGAGTCAAAAGAGTTAGAGTTAAATGGCTCAATGCAGATAGTTAAATAGTTAACCAATAGCAACCCGGACTAACTATTTAACAGTCTTATGGCTTCAGGGGAAGAAGTTGTTAAGGGCCATGCTGGTTCCAGACTTTGTGCAATGGTACCGCTTGTTGTGTGGAGGCAGAGAGAACAGTCTATGACTTGGGTGGCTGGAGTCTTTGACAATATTTAGGGCGTTCCTCTGACACCACCTGGTAAAGAGGTCCTGGATGGCGGGGAGCTCGGCCCCAGTGATGTACTGGGCCGAACACAATAACCTCTGTATCGCCTTATGGTCGGATGCCAAGCATGTTGCCAAATCAAGTGGTGATACAGCCAGTCAAGATGCTCTCAATGATGGAGCAACACAACAACACAACAAAATGTGGAAAAAGTCAAGGGGTAATGTCAAAGTGGAATTATGTTTTTCTATTTTTTTAGAAATAATAAAAAATGATCAACTGAAATGTCTTGAGTCAATAAATATTATTAATAATATTATATATTATTATAAATATATATAACCCGTTTGTTATGGCAAGGCCTAAATAATTTCAGGAGTAAAAATGTGCCTCACACAAAAAGTTGCATGGACTAACTGTGTGCAATAATAGTGGTTTACATGATTTGTGAATTATTACCTCATCTTTGTACTCCACACATTCATTATCTGTAAGGTCCCTCAGTCGAGCATTGAATTTCACAGATTCCACCACAAAGACAAGAGAGGTTTTCCAATGCCTCACAAAGAAGGTAGATGGGTAAAAATTTTAAAAAGCAGACATTGAATATCCCTTTGAGCATGGTAAAGTTATTAATTACACTTTGGATGGTCTATCAATACACCCAGTCATTTCAAACCACTCAGGGATTTCACCAAACCACTCAGGGATTTGAGGCCAATGGGGACTTTAAAACAGTTACAAAGTTTAATGGCCGTGATAGGAGAAAACTGAGGATGGATCATCAACGTTGTAGTTATGCCACAATACTAACCTAATTCACAGTGTGAAAAGAAGGAAGCCTGTACAAAATATTCCAAAACATGTATCCTGTTCGTAATAAGGCACTGAAGTAATACAGAAAAATATTTGCCAAAGCAATGCATTTTTTTGTCCTGAATACAAAGTGTTATGTTTGGGGAAGATCCAATACAACACAGTACTGAGTACCACTCTCCAAAATTTCAAGTGGTGGCTGCATCATGTTATATCAATCAAATTGATTTATTAAGCCCTTTTTACATCAGCCGATGTCACAAAGTGCTGCACAGAAACCCAGCCTGGAGTGGTTGAAAACAAGTTTAATGACTCCAACTTAAGTGTATGTAAACTTCTGACTTCAACTGTAAGTATTACAGACTGGGTTTGGGAGAGTTTGAAAATGTAATTGAAGACAATTGCCAGCTGGTCAGCGCATGCTCTGACTACATATCCTGGTAATTCGTCTTGGCCCGCGGTCTTCTGAATGTTAACCTGTTTAAAGTTGACGTCGACCTCCGAACACTGCCCGAACAAGGAGATGGACTTACTTCAGCGGAAATCGCGACACTCTCATTTGTTTTTCAACAGGACAATGACTCCAGGCTGTGTAAGGGCTATTTTACCAAGAAGGAGAGTGATAGAGTACTGCATTAGATGACCTGGCCTCCACAATTACCTGACTTCAACCCAATTGAGATGGTTTGGGATGAGTTGGACCGCAGTGTGAAGGAAAAGCAGCCAACAAGTGCTCAGCATATGTGGGAACTCCTTCAAAACCGTTGGAAAAACATTCCAGGTGAAGCTGGTTGAAAGTATGCCAAGAGTGTGCAAAGCTGTCCTGAAGGCAAAGGGTGGCTACTTTAAAGAATTCAAAATATAAATATATTTTGATTTGTTAAACACTTTTTTGGTTACTACATGATTCCATATGTGTTATTTCATAGTTTTGATGTCTTCACAATTTTTTTACAATTTAGAATCTAGTAAAAATTAAGAACAACCCTTGAATGAGTAGGTGTGTCCAAACTTTTGACTGGTACTCTATATTATCCATGTCTTTGTTCAGACAGGACTTCAGTTCTTCAGGTGCCATTCATAGGATAGCCTCGAATGGAGCTCATCCAGTTTGTTCTCTAGTTATTATATGTTCACCAATAGAATGGAGGGTAGAGGCAGTTTATTTACTTGCCGACGTAGTCGATGTAGTCTCATAAGGGATCCCGCTCGTTTGCTTTTCTTGCGTCTTTTCGTGTTCCGAGTCCGAAGGATTAGGGCCTGGTCCAGAATGAGCAGAACATTCATAGCTGCTGACTCGTTGAAGTAGAAATCTTCATCCAAATCGAGGTTAGCAATCAAATACACAAAATAGCATAATTCGTCAGGAGCCTGTAAGACAGCAGCTATTCATCACGAGAATCACTGCTGAGTTGTTTGGTGATATTTTCCCTCATACAAAGGACTACATTATTCCACTTCACATTGACACACTATATTCACTTTAACTAACTGAATGTAAAGTCAGATATGTAGATTAACCTGCCCAAACCACATCTGAAAGCATTTCTCTAACATCCTAGCTGAGGTCAGGAAATCCCAGTGCTGCCACTGAAAGTGCATTAATTCATCTGGGGTGTTAACAAAGAGCCTACTAATAAAATAAATATTCAACTGTCAGCAAACATTTCATAGGAATTCTCATTCCTGAGGGAAACCATAACAACCACTTAGTAGTGTGGGCTAGCTCAGTCATCCCAGTGACAGGTCTATGGGGGAGGAAACTGGTAGCAGGTTTTAGGGGAGGGGTCCAGAGGCTCAATTACGCCTGTGTTTGCTGTTCATAACACACTGTGTGTGAAGTGGTGTAATGAGAGGAAATAGACATAAGTGACTCCATGCTTTCTGCTTTCGCTGTATAATGTTGAATGAAGGCTGATGATGGCCACACTTCCTGAGCATTTAGCTATCTGAGCTAGACTATATCCTAGATAAAGAGAGTTGTGGCCAAAGTTTTACAGTACACCAACTACAGAGGTAAATGTTCTATCTGTGAGAGAAGTGTTGTGTCTTTCTTAGAAAACTAGATCATGTTGTACAGAGTTTGTTTGGTCAGTTAGCAGAGTAGTTTTAGTTTGAACCTTTCCTCACCTAATTTCTATGTGGTAGTGGTCAACTAGTGAAACCCTGCTCTGAGACTAAGCCTAACAGACCATGTGTCTATGGCTGTTCAACACTGGACTGTGTTCAAACCCTGAACATTAACTAATGCATCGAATTGGAACCCTTAACAAATTACACTTACCTCAAAGTCTCTCGCTCTCGATGGGGGCAGCTGTGAGAGATCTATTTTTGCCTAATGGGCCGGCACTCCACCAGTGTGTTTTTGTGTGTCTGCGTCCATATCTGTGTTTGTGTGTATGTAAGAGTGGGCTCATAGAGCGGGCTCATAGAGGCATGAGCCACTGTCAGCACCTATAACCTCAGTAGGCTCTACCGCATGGCAGGAGTATAAATAATCTCACACTGCTTATTTAGACAATTACACTAGGCTACTTTTCATAACTATTAATTATACATGTGCAAGATGGGTGAAGAGAGAGGACCACGGCAACTATTACGCATAACCACATGTTATTAGGAGGAGGGGATGGACTCAAGTCGGTGAAAAAGGGCAGTTATTTGAAAACATATAGGTCCATTATAATTCATTCTCTTTTTTTAACCCAAAATTATAACCCCCCCCAAAATGTATAATAATAAACCATATACACTATAAATACAAAAGTATATGAACACTCCTTCAAATTTGTGGATTCTGCTATTTCATCCACACCAGATTCTGACAGGTGTATAAAATAGAGCACTCAGCTATGCAATCTTCATAGACAAACATTGGCAGTAGAATGACCTTACAGAAGAGCTTAGTGACTTTCAATGTGGCCATGTCATAGGATGCCACCTTTCCAACAAGTCAATTTATCCTATTTCTGACCTGGTAGAGCTACCCTGGTCAACTGTAAGTGCTGTTATTGTGAAGTGTAAACAACTCAGAGCAACAATGGCTCAGCTGCGAAGTGGAAGGCCACACAAGCTCACAGAACGGGACCGCCGAGTGCTGAAGCGCATAGCGCCTAACAATCGTCTGTCCTCGGTTGCAACACTCACTATCGAGTTCCAAACTGCCTCTGGAAGCAAAGTCAGCACAATAACTGTTCGTCAGGAGCTTCATGAAATGGGTTTCCATGGCCGAGCAGCTGCACACAAGTCTAAGATCACCATGTGCAATGCCAAGCGTTGGCTGGAAAGGTGTAAAGTTCACCTCCTCTTGGACTCTGGATCAGTCAAAACAAGATTTCTGATGCATAACGTTTCACCATCTGGTTCAACGGACAAATCTAGATGTGGCTGTAAAGTCTGGTGGAGGAGGAATAATGGTCTGGGGCGGTTTTTAATGGTTTGGGCTAGGTCCGTTAGTTCCAGTGAAGAGAAAGCACAACGGTACATCATACAATGACATTCTAGGCAATTCTTTGCTTCCAGCTTTGTGGCAACAGTTTGCGGGAAGCCCTTTCACCCATGCACAAAGTGAGGTCCATACAGAAATAGTTTGTTGAGATCGGTATGGAAAAAATTGACTGGCCTGCACAGAGCCCTGACCTCAACCCCATCGAATAGCTTTGGGATGAATTGGAACACAGACTGCGAGCCAGGCCTAATCGCTCAACATCAGTCCCCCACCTCACTAATGCTTTTGTGGCTGAATGGAAGCAAGTCCCCGCAGCAATGTTCCACCATCTTGTAGAAAGCCTTCCCAGAAGAGTGGAGGCTGTTATAGAAGCAAAGGGGGGACCAACTCCATATTAATGCCCATGATTTTGGAATGAGATTTTTGACGAGCTCGTTTCCAAATACTTTTGGACAAATATTGTATTCCTTTATTTCAATAATAAATGGACTTACAGACCTGTCGACTGATTATTCAACTTCTGTACTGGTTACTAGTGCCAGCAGCTGGTGGCATTGACCAACTAAACAAGACCAAAGCGTGAAAGCATGGGCTCATAGAGACTTTCACAGTAAAGAACCAGTTTTATTGACAACACATTTATTCAGTAATTAGTGTGAACAACCACTTTAAAGTCTCCAGTGAAGACGAATCGGGGTGCCTACTAGGGAATTTGTGATTGAGCTGAGTCATCTGGGCCAGAACCATGTAGTCATCTGGACGCCAACCTTAAAATGTCTGCTCAGGTTACACCTCAAAGAACACCAGTCACTCACTACTGGCATCTAGGTTACACATGGAGGGGACTGGGGCACAGAAGTGTTTGTATGTGCGTGCATGCGTTTGTGTGTCTTCAACAGTTCTCAGACTGCTATATCGAAACAAATCGATAAGGTTATCCCAATAATATTTTAATTACTTTTTGTCTGGTGGTTCAAACGAGTTATGAAAAGAGTTAATTTCACAGTGAATTTTCAAAGTTGAAAATCACTGTTAGCCTGCCTTACTAATAATGCCTAGTAGATATCGAATCCAGAGAGTACACACAATGCATACTTTTACTCCTTACACAAGGAGTTAACCATACATACAGTGCAGCAGTCCTATCGCCACTAACCCCACTTGCTTCCAGATGTCCACTATTGTTCCTGTACCCAAGAAAGCAAAGGCAACTGAACTAATTGACAATCGCCGCGTAGCACTCACATATGTCATCATGAAGTGCTTTGAGAGGCTAATTAAGGATCATATCAAATCCACCTTACCCAACACCCTAGACCTACTACAATTCGCATACCACCCCAACAGATCCACGGACGACGCAATCGCCATTGCGCTGGACACACTGTCCTATCCCACCTGGACAAGTGAAGTGCCTAAGTAAGAATACTGTTCATTGACTATAGCTCAGCCTTCAACACCATAGTGCCCTCCAAGCTCATCACTAAGCTCAGGGCCCTGGTTTTCGACCCTGCCCTGTGGAGCTGGGTCCTAGACTTCCTGACTGGCTGCCCACTAGAGTTGAAGGTAGGCAACAACACCTCCACCACACTGATCCTCACCACGGGAGCCCCACAGGAGTGCATGTTCAACCCCCTTCTGTACTTCCTGTTCCCCTATGACTGAGTGGCCATGCACATCTCCAACTCAATCATCAAGTTGATTAATCTACGCTGCAACATAGAGAATGCTGCTCTATGCGCTCTACATAGAGTCATTGATTACTGGTCACTTGATTACTATTTACATACTGTTTTACCCACTTTATATGACCATTATATACTGTCATGGATCATCCTATATAATTACTTCTGTAGTTACACATATTTTCTATTCATATATTTAAACTGTACATACTGTCCATACTTCACTTGGAATGCTTTTCCAACAGTCTTGAAGGAGTTCCCACATATGCTGAGCACTTGCTTTTCATTCACTCTGCGGTCCGTCTCATCCCAAACCATCTCAATTTGGTTGAGTTCGGGGGATTGTGGAGGCCAGGTCATCTAATGCAGCACTCCACCACTCTCCTTCTTTGTAAAATAGCCCTTACACAGCCTGGAGGTGTGTTGGGTCATTGTATGTTGAAAAACAAATGATAGTCCCACTAAGCCCAAACCAGATGTCGCTGCAGTATGCTGTGGTAGCCATGCTGGTTAAGCGTGCCTTAATTGTAAAATAATCACAGACAGTGTCACCAGCAAAGCACCCCCACATCCCCATACCTCCTACTCCATGCTTTATGGTGGGAAATATACATGCAGAGATCATCTGTTCATCCACTCCGCATCTCACAAAGACACAGTGGTTGGAACCAAAAATCTCCAATTTTGACACCAGACCAAAGGACAAATTTCCACCAGACTAATGTCCATTGCTCTTGTTTCTTGTGTTTCTTGAAAGTCTCTTACTATTATTGGTGTCCTTTATTAGTGGTTTCTTTGCAGTAATTCGACCATGAAGGCCTGATTCACACAGTGTTCTCTGAATAGTTGATGTTGAGATGTGTCTGTTACTTGAACTCTGTGAAGCATTTATTTGGGCTGCAATTTCTGAGGCTGGGAACTCTAATGAACTTATCCTCTGCAGCAGAGGTAACTCTGGGTTTTCCGTTCATGTGGAGGTCCTCATGATTGACAGTTTCATCATAGCGCTTGATGGTTTGTGCGACACCTGTTAATTGAAATGCAGTCCAGGTGACTACCTAATGACGCTGGTTGAGAGAATGGCAAGAGTGTGCAACACTGTCATCAAGGGAAAGGGTGGCTTCTTTGAAGAATCTCAAATATAATAACACGTTTTTGGTTACTACATGATTGCATATGTGTTATTTCATAGTGCTGATGTCTTTGCCGTTATTCTACAATGTAGAAGAAAAAAATATAGAAAAACACTTGAATGGGTAGGTGTTCTACCAGCTGTGTATATACAGTTGAAATCAGACGTTTACATACACCTTAGCCAAATACATTTAAACTCAGTTTTTCACAATTCCTGACATTAAATCAGAGTAAAAATTCCCTGTTTTAGGTCAGTTAGGATCACCACTTAATTTTAAGAATGTGATTTGATTTGATTTGAGGTACAACTCCAACTGACTCAAATTATGTCAATTAGCCTAACAGAACTTCTAAAGCCATGACATACTTTTCTTGAATTTTCCAAGCTGTTTAAAGGCACAGTCAACTTAGTGTATGTAAACTTCTCACCCACTGGAATTGTGATACAGTGAATTATAAGTGAAATAATCTGTCTGTAAACAATTGTTGGATTAATTACTTGTGTCATGAACAAAGTAGACGTCCTAACCGACTTGCCAAAACTATAGTTTGTTAACAAGAAATTGGTGGAGTGGTTGAAAAACCATTTTTTAATGACTCCAACTTAAGTGTATGTAAACTTCTGACTTCAATTGTAAAAATGTATAGTCCGGACTGCTCATTCTGATATTTCTTACTTTCTTCTTTTTTTTGTTGCTTTTTGTATGATGTGTGTATTGTTTTGTATTACTAGGTATTACTGCACTGTTGGAGCTAAAAACACAATTTCGCTGCACCTGTGATAACATATGCAAATCACTGTACTCAACCAATGAACCTTTATTTGATTTGCCATGGTAGATGCCGATTATTTACAGTGCGCTTTGACCTGGAGAGATATTTTCCACCACTCCGTTGTAAAACGTATATAATCTGCATCTATGGTATATGTACATTACTGTCTCCCAGGTGTCTTGGCATCGTTTACACATCTGACATTACGCCCACAACATAATGTAATAGTAAACCACTCTAACACTGTGACTAAGACAGAATCACTGAACTGCTGACCCTGATACTGGGGAGAAAACACAACAAGCCTCTATTGAAACCTACAACAATACACAATCTTACTGTTCATCACCGCAGGGTATATTGTATATTGTATCTTTGTAAATTGTATTAAAAATATTACTCATTAGCTCAACACAAAGGTTTTTACATCTAGTGTGATCTCGCTCCATTCTGTTGATGACAGAACAATCTCTGCAAAGATTCTCTCATGAGAATGTGTGTATGTTATTTTAACAATAGTGTAGAGTAGCATCAGTAACAGTTTGATGTGTAGTGTGAGCCTTAGTGGGCAGAGAGAACCCTCCTCTCTATACTTTGTACAACCTTCTCCTCTGATCAATAGTTGCTTTACATACACAATCTCTGTGTCCCTCTCCCCAGAGCTGAGGGTATATGTGTTGCAGCGTATGTGAAGTCTGAGGGGGTTTCTCCTCCACCTGGGAGAATAGTAAATACGTCACCGTGTATAGAGGCAGAAGGGAAAAGGGGCTGTGGCTGGTTGGCACAACACTATAGACACCGATCATGTCTGTGCATATGTGCCTGTGTGTGTGCATGTGTTTGCTTGTGTGTGTGGAATTACATAGGCAGGGAGGGAGGGAGGGAGGGTAACAGCTGTGTAAATCCATCCCTGTGGAGAGGATGAGCCTAGGCACGAACATCACTCCATGAAGGAGGAATACACACCTCACCCTACAGTATGTGTGCCTGTGCGTGCATGTGAATACGGCACCAGTCAAAGATTTGGACACACCCACTGATTCCAGGGTTTTTCTTTATTTTTACTATTTTCTCAATTGTAGAATTTCAAAACTATGAAAAATTACAACTGGAAAAAAAGTGTTAAACAATTCAAAATATATTTTATATGTATAATCCTCAACCCTTACCTTAACCATCCTTAATTATTGGAAATTTGACAAATGGCAGATTCTGTAGTGAGACTCTGAGAGCTTGTTGATGTTTATTCTATTTATTTTTTCACCTTTATTTAACCAGGTAGGATGTGCCTTGGGCATTGCCGAAAATGTGCTGTGTGAATAGTTGCATTGTGTTTCAGAGCTGTGGTGACTGTAGTGTATGAGTAATAATGATGGTGAATACTGTTTAGTGGAGATGAGTTACACACACATGGACATTATACTGGGTATCTCTATGGGCTGCGGTTTCTGTAATGACCTATTCAGGCATGAAATTCCCACTCTGGGAATATTGATACCGTGTGTGTGTGTGTGTGTGTGTGTGTGTGTGTGTGTGTGTGTGACCAATTATGTATATTAACCCTGGATTGCTGATGCTATGTATTGGCCATTGAGAGGTTCTAAAGCCACCGGTCTGCAATTCTGGCACTCCCCAGTAGGAGCAGTCCTCCAGAGGAATCTACATGTATTTATATATGTGTTGGTTGTAGTGGGGACAGTAACATTAATACTCAAAAAAAATACATAATTTAAGGAAAATGTCATTTTTTAAATGTATGTTTTATGTTTAGCTCACATAATATCATTTTACAGTTTGCATTGAAGGGTCTGTAATAGAAGAAACGTGTCAGAAACGAATGAATATTTTTTACAATGCAGGTGTCACACCCTGACCATAGAAAGCCCTTGTTTCTCTATGGTGTAGTAGGCCAGGGCGTGATGAGGGGGTGTTCGAGTTTAAAATGTCTATGTTGGTGTTTTGGTTTGGTTCCCAATTAGAGGCAGCTGGTAATCGTTGCCTCTAATTGGGGATCATATTTAGGTAGCATTTTCCCATCTGTGTTTGTGGGTTACTGATTGTTTGTTAGTGTGTTTGGGCACTACGTCCTCACGGTCTTTGTAAATTTGTTATTTTGTTTTGTTAGTTTCACTTAAATAAATATGTGGAACTATACTCACGCTGCGCCTTGGTCCGCTCATTTCCAAGATCGTGACTGCAGGAGAACCAAGATGGCTGTGCAGTGGCTTCAATACAGAGCCCCCTGACCGTCATCCAGGGTTTATACAGATCATTGGTAGGAACACTATTTCTCGGTAGTGAGACTTCAAGGGAGGTCTACAGAAGTGTCTTCCTAGAACTTTAGTCTGGTTCTGTTGCATTATTACAGTACACGATGGAGAGCCAAATATTGTGGGGTTAGTGATCCTAATATCCAAAGGTGTGTTATTTCTTTACAATCTAAGACAGAATTTATTATATCTTGGAACTACCCATCCCGGATCTGGGAGAATTGTCAGCAACTACACTAATTAGCATAGCGCAACGGTCAAATAATCTTACTAGAAAATATTCATATTCATGAAATCACAAGTGAAATATAGCGAAACACAGCTTAGCCTTTTGTTAATCACTCTGTCGTCTCAGATTTTGAAATTATGCTTCACAGCGATAGCAAGACAAGCGTTTGTGTAAGTTTATCGATAGCCTAGCATTATGTCCAGCTAGCAGCAGGAAGCTTGGTCACGAAAATCAGAAAAGCAATCAAATGAACCGTTTACCTTTGATGATCTTCGGATGTTTTCGCTGACGAGACTCCCAGTTAGACGGCAAATGTTCCTTTTGTTCCTTTTGTTCCAATTATCTTAAAATAATTACGATTATTTTTATACCCAAAATACCTCTGTTTGTTTGTCACGTTATGTTCAGAAATCCACTGGAAATAGTGGTCACGACAACAACAAAAAATCCTAATTATATCCATAATATCGACAGAAACATGGCAAACATTTTTTTATAATCAATCCTCAAGGTGTTTTTCAAATATCTATTCGATAATATATCAACCGGGACAGTTGGCTTTTCAGTAAGACTGGGAGGAAAAATGGCTACCTCTCTCTTTATGCAAGAATCACTCTGAGAGCCATCAGCTGGCCACTTACGCAATGTGTTCGTTTACGCTCATTCTTCAGCATAAAGGCGTGAAACTAGGTCTAAAGGTTATAGACACCTTAGGGAAGACGTAGAAAAAGGAATCTGGTTGATATCCCTTTCAATGGGCAATAGGGATGCATAGAAAGACAGGGGTTTCAAAATAAGGGTCACATCCTGATCAGATTTTTCTCAGGATTTCGCCTGCAATATCAGTTTTGTTACTCACAGACAATATTTTTACAGTTTTGGAAACTTTAGAGTGTTTTCTATCCTAAGCTGTCAATTATATACATATTCTAGCATCTGGTCCTGAGAAATAGGCAGTTTACTTTGGGTCCGTTATTTTTCCAAAAACAAAAATAGTGCCCCCTAGCATCAAGAGTGTCATATTATGGATAATTTAGCTATTTGATTTTGGAAAGAAATCATTTAAAAAATCATCATATATATATAAAATGATTTTTTTAAATGATTTTTTTCCAAAAAGCGGTAGTATATATACACTACCGGTCAATAGTTTTAGAACACCTGCTCATTCAAGGGATTTTCTTTATTTTTACTTTTCTATATTGTAGAATAATGGTGAAGACATCAAAACTATGAAATAACACATATGGAATCATGCAGTAACCAAAAAATTGTTAAACAAATGTAAATATATTTTACATTTGAGATTCTTCAAATAGTCACCCTTTACCTTGATGACAACTTTGCACACTCTTGGCATTCTCTCAAACAGCTTCACCTGGATTGCTTTTCCAACAGTCTTGGAGGAGTTCACACATTTGTTGAGCACTTGTTGGCTGCTTTTCCTTCACTCTGCGGTTCAACTCATCCCAAACATCTCAAACCATCATATATATATTTTTGTTGTCCTTGATCTATTTTGTTTTCTGCATTGTTATTTTCTGCTCTCCTTTGTCTTTCTCTTTTTTTAGAAGTTAATTTTGTTGGTGCATTGGGGGACAGGGGCTTGGGGGTGGGGAATGGAATGGAATTATGTCATTTTTATGATTTTTCTATGATTTTTCTCAGGGGGGGACAGTGTGGGTGGGTCTCTGGGCAGTTCTCGGGGAACTGTGGGGGATCTTGGAGGGCTGGTGGCCTGGTTGGGAGCTTGGGTCGGTGGCTTATAGGTCGCTGGTTTTTGACCTTGTTGGAGATTTGTCAACGTGCCCTTGGGAATTGCGGATGAGAAACAGACAGACAGAGCCAAGCAGGCAGACCATAACACTGATCACTATTCATGTAGTCCACAACCAGCCATCTCTGTCAAACAGAGTGAAATTTTCCGTACCCAATCTGAGAGTAAACTGTACAGCTACTCATTACACATACTGTATTAGCAGTGACCTTTAGCTAAATGTACAGCAGTAATGATGAAGTGAGGACAGAAATGAACGCAGCAATAGAAAATTACTTCAATCATCCATCCCTGAGACAATGAATGGTTCAATGTTAATAAAGCGATTGACCAAACTTCTGACCTTGGGAGAGATGCAAGAGACCGTGAGAAAGAGGGTGAACTACAGCTAGAAATAAATAAAAAAGAACTAGGATAAAGGAAAAAGATCTATGGAGACGAGGAAGATTTAAGAATTTGGATGACAATGAATGACTGTGGGAGAAAAAGGCCATATGAAATGTTTCTGAAGGTAGGATAACAGATATACCTGTCAGAGGATTGGTGAAATACTGACAAATTGTGGTCTCAGAGTAAACCCTGCCTAAAGCCAGACATACAGAGAGAGTGGACAGTAAGGAAATACTATGTTCAAAGTGTTTTCTAGGTGAGTAGGGCCATCAGCATTAGAGTAAGGACAGGACCCCTGCTAGTTACAGCCTTCTAGCGTGATGTCACACACATCTCTCTCTGATCTGATCTATACCTGCTTAGTGCCACCATTTGTTATTACAACCTGAGCAGCTAGGTCACTCAAGATCCACTTCGTGAGCGCAATTACATTCAAGTGGGTTTGGGTTTTGCTATGGCGTTGTGGACCAGTATGGTGGATGAGCAACATTAAGTTTAGGCATTCATTCCGAATGAGTGACTGTCCCTAAAAAGCAACTAATCCCTTTGAAAACGGCCTTTTGATATTGATGTGATATTGATATGAGTCAGAAACATATATTCTAGTGTCAAAATTGACTACAAAGTTTAAATAGGGCAATTTTGGTCATAAAGCTTGGAACTTCACTGCGTCACAACGAGTAAATTAAGGTTGGGTTCAGATTACAATTATGTTAACAAATCATGTTAACAATGGATTCCATTGTTTCATCGCCCCCAGTGCGTTCCCAGTATCGCATGCCTTATACGGATATGTACATGCCTCCACAGCCAAAGGTCATGGCCTGCGGAAGAACCATAGTACAGTATGTTGTCGTAATAGATGCTTGGAGTTCGTCAATCCCCAAGTCTCAAATAGTAATGCTAGCTTGGTTTGGAATGACCGGTAGTGGTGAGTATAACCAGAGATACTGGAATATAATGACCTCTCTGGTATAACTTATCTAACCACGTTAGATAACATTATTGCTGGTTATGTAGGTAGCTATGTTTTGATAAAGCATTAGCTAGCAAGGCAGACTAGCTAACATTTTAGCTAATGTTAGCGTAGCTGGCTAGTTAGATAACCTTATAAAATAGTTAGGTCATTGCCTATTGTGTATTGTCTACATACCGCTGGTTATGTAACGTTATCATTTGATAATGTTAGTGAGGCAGGCTAACTAGAAACAGGCTAAAAACATTATATATCTAGCTAATGTTAGCCTACAAGTCAGGTTTGCAAGTTAGTTCTTAGCTCATACAGGTGTATTCTGTATTGTTTAGGACAAAAATAATAATGGATGCAGCTATGGTGGTAGCTAACTCATGTCTGAGTCTGACTAATACAGTAAACAGGGAGCCATAAACTGGAATAGGGTCACCAGCCTGCGTCAAATCCAGTCTGGAGCTGCAGTCTGGAAAGCAGAGTTAGGGTTTCCAATAGTTACCACAGCCACAAATTGCCTTTATCATAAAAATCTATTAAAGCAAAAAAAAATGATTTTTGGTCTTCATTTATTAAGGTTAGGCATAAGACTAACAGTGTAGTTAGGGGTAGGTTTAAAATCCCATTTTAAGAAGATAAATTGCAGTGATAGGCAGCCTTTATGACTTTGTGGTAGTGGTAACTAGTGACAACCTAGAATTAGCTTGACCCGAGTTACTGCCCTGATGACACAGATGGCTTTAACAACTACGGTAATGTGTGTTCTGTGAAAAGTTTTATAAAAAAATACTTGGTTTGATAAACTAGTAGGTTAATTACCTAGCCAAGCAGATACAAGTAGTAGAGTCATTTTGGTTATGAAGTGCATTATCAAAAAGCTTTGTCCTTTATACCAAAATGTACTTTACCACTTGGCTGTCTATTGTATCACCCTATCAGAGTCCCGCCCTTACAACACCACCTCATAAGATGAGAGAAAACATTGTTTATGAGGATTGCCTGCTGCAGTTGTTCGAGAGATGTCCAGTTTGCAGCCGAATATGCAACATAGAGAAGATCAGAAATGGGATCCTCATCCTCACACAGACATGCCCTCGTTGATAGCATTCCTATAAATGGAACAGGTACGAAACTTCAATCAGGTTGGTGACATTTGACCTGGTCAAAGGTCAAAACAGTTTCTAGTTTTGTCCCAATTCACCTTCATAACCTGATCTGGTGGAACCAGCCTGGTCGCTGTGTTCACCATTCTATTACCATGCTAATCGTAACCACCATTGATAATGTAGTGTGTGTGTGTGTGTGTGTGTGTGTGTGTGTGTGTGTGTGTGTGTGTGTGTGTGTGTGTGTGTGTGTGTGTGTGTGTGTGTGTGACTGTGTGTGTGTGACTGTGTGTGTGTGTGTGACTGTGTGTGTGTGTGTGTGTGACTGTGTGTGTGTGTGACTGTGTGTGTGTGACTGTGTGTGTGACTGTGACCGAACACTAACTTTGATGAGAGGCCATGAGCTTATCTACACTGCCATGCCCATCATTTCACCTCTTGCCTGCTCACCAACGGTCGCCGATGGGGAGATCAGAATTAGGAAGTCTGACCTGTTCGAACATCAACAAAGTATACATGTATTTTTGTTTGTCAGATCCTATGCAACTGCCATTGGTAATAGAACATGGGTGGCAGGTAGCCTAAGGTAAACATCTGTTGTCCTGCCCCTGAACAAGGCAGTTAACCCGCTGTTCCTAGGCTGTCATTGTAAATAAGAATTGTTTTTAACTCACTTGTGTGGTTAAATAAAAAAACAGCTGCTGTGTATGTGTTCACAGATGCATCTATGGAGCCAGCCCTTGAGCCTTGTTCACACTGCAGGCCTTAATGTTCAAATCTGTTTTGGAATAGTGACTGTCCAAATAGCAAGTTACAAGTGACCAAATGGGATTTGTGTGTGTTCAGACCACCGTCATTTGCTGATATGGCTACGCTAGTTGTGATAGTAATGAATTCTCAAACACCATACCCCGGCCCGGTCTACCGTTCCCAGAAGTCTCTCAATGTTGCATCTCTGGGTTTAGTAACTCTGTGGATATGTAGCAAGCTAAGGTGACCATAATGCCTGCCATGGACATTTCCCAGTTGCTTTGAATTGTGAATGTTCAAAACTTTTAAAGCCTCAAAGGATAAGATTGTCCAACTTTCAAAACAAGTTATTTTTGGCTAGCCACAACAGTCAACTAGCTAGGTAGCTGTTTAGCATTCTGGCACACTCACTAATTTGTTTGTAAGCCGTTAGCAAACTAGTTAGCTAACACATGTTCTTGTAAAACAATCTAAAACCCACATGTGGGCAAATAAATCAGATTTGACCATTCAGACACAAGTCACATGGCCAGGAATCAGATTTGTATCTGTCTTCAGACCAGCTATAAATTTGCTTCCGCTTCCGCTTTTAGCTGTTCAGACTGCAAGAAGAAGAACAGATTCTTATCGGGATATGCATTTTTTATTTATTTTTAAGTCACTTCAAACTGCCAATGCGAACATGGCTTTGGAGACTTGCAGGATGATGTGATGGTCCAGACTGACAGACTTGATACTGATATCTCTAAATGGAGAGAGACCTGGCAATCTGCATTAGAATTTTACTAGACACAACTTCTACTTGTATTGTCTTTTTTTATTATTGAATTGAATGGTATCAGTCAATATGGGGAGGGAGAAACTCTGTGTATTCTGCACCAGGATCAGGGAACTCCTGTTGTATACGGGACACCACACAGGAAGGTATGACCACTCTGACATGCTTCTCTGACATGTTTGCCAAGGTAGCCCCATTACCACCAGACAAAATGTCGATAGACACAGTATCTGTATCGGCTGGGAATGAAAATGAAAGGTGAATGGTACACATTGTGAATGGTACCAGACATCTGCCTGTAGTTATTGAACTCAACCTGCATGAGGTTTGTTTGTTGTGATTGAGTGCGGGGAAACAGCTGCAGGCAAGGTTCTGACAGATGTGTGTGTGTGTGTATGTGTGTGGACATGTTTAACAATAGAATAGTAAACAAATAAACATTTGACCAACTAGGGACATTTTGTTAGTCCCTACAAGGTCAAATGCTATTTCTAGGGGGTTAGGGTTAAGGTTAGAATTAGTGTTAGGAATAGAATTAGGTTCAGGGTTATTAGCTAGGGTTAGTTTTAGGGTTAGGAGTTAGGGTTAGGTTTAGGTTTAGGTTTAGGGCAGGGGATCTTAAACTTTTTCAGCCTGGGACCCAAATGTGAAATTCTGTATTTTCATGGGACCCAAGCTTATGAAAACATTGCAACTATACGTAAATATCGGTACATTTAATTGCCCGTACGCCTAAAACAAATGCAATATAGACAAAAACAATTATATGAAATACCCATATAAATAGCCATTCATGTTTATTTTTCCACATTAAAAACACTAACATATCTGTCTAGGTTGGAAGTGTTGCTGTTAAAATATAATAAATCGTTTTCATTCTGGAATTAACTAATTGATCACATCACACAGGTGTATAACAGAACCACACGGCTTAGTTTTTGATAGTGCAACCTTAAGTAACAGTACAAATAAAACATTATCAGGCCTGTAGAAAGTATTGAAAAAAAGGTTTGAACTGGAATAAAGTGATTGATCACATCATACAGATGTAGACCAGAAAACAAACAAACACACACACACACACACACACACACACACACACACACACGAGAGGTGTGTGACTGGTTGAAGTTTTCAACAGGCATGTCTATTCTGGGCTCAGTTTTTGACAGTGTCACCCTGAGGTCAACCCTGAGGTCAACACTGAGGTCATGCTCAGCATTGAGTCTGTTTCTCTACTTGTTTTTTAAGTACGCCAGAGTTGTAAACCCTGACTCATAAGGGTATATGGTGCCAAACTGGATCAGAACATCTACTGCTTTCTCAGTCAGGCAGGAGACCGCTTCCTGTTGTAGATAAGCAACCCAGAACTGTGTGTGTGTTTGCCTCAAAAGCATCTTGCTTCAATAAGTTTATTCCAGAATAAAAATGATTACTTGTATTTTAACAGCAACAGTTCAAACCTAAACTTGTTTTCAACTATCATTTCTACAGTAAGGCCTGATAACTTTTCATCTGAATCTGTACTGTTACTTAGGGTTAGGTTCAGTAGAGTAGCTAACTAACTTCCTTTGGCTAACGTTAGCTAGCTATTAGCTGTGTACAAGGGTATTGTTTGAAAGAGAAACTCACATCTACTACTATGTGCGATAGTACTCCCTTATTTCTGCTTGTCATCACCTGTTAGAAAATGACAACAATGCCTTTCTGGCTGACTTACTTTTCTACTGTTTCCTGAAGCATTGTTCCCATTCTGAAATAACTCCCGAGGTTTAGCTGTGGATGTCTGGTCAGGAGGTGTCTTTTTAATTTGTTCATTTTGAGACACTCATTAGTACGAACTTCCCTGCACAAAACACATTGTGGGCGCTCCTCGTTATTTCTCAAAGTTTGTATGAGCCACGAGAGAGAAACTCATCGCTGTATTTTCACTGTATGAGCTCAGTCAGAACTTGTGGCTAGCTTGAGGTCATGATGACAGCAGTGAGTGATGGTGAGTGAGTGGCTGACAGTGCATCATCTGCTGCTGAACGACAGCGCATCAGCGATCTTCAATAAAACTGGTGAAAAAAGATATGGTAAACCGCAAAGCACAGAGTGCAGTTGCACTTGGCCAAATCAATTCCAGTAATCAATGAAATAATTATACATTTAGTAAAACACGTTGCGACCCACCATTAACAGGTCCCATACTTAACCCCAGTTTAGGGTTAAGGTTAGGTTTTTGGGTTAAGGTTAGGATTAAGGTTAAGGTTAGTGTACGGGTTAGGTTTAGGATTAGGGAAAATAGGATTTTGTATGGGACTGAATTGTGTGTCCCCACAAGGTTAGTTATACAAGACGGTGTGTGTGTGTGTGTGTGTGTGTGTGTGTGTGGGATGTTGTGTTCAGTCCCCTGACGGTTACTGTAATTCGACCACTGATGAGTGAACAGCACAAACACAGAGAAATAATATGGAACAAACAGAGAAATAACATACTCTCACTTTACACTCCCCCTCCTACCCACCTTCCCTTTTTCTTCCCTCTTGAGAGGTCACAGGTGGCAGTGCTAGAGGGCGATTGGGGCTGTGAGAAAAAGGAGGCCAGAGTCTGGTGTTGTTATACTCACACACTATGTCAAACGGCAATGCATATGTGCATGCATATGCAGAAAGATCAGTACAGATTCAAGGCGACATTTTACGATTTTCAGGTACCCAGGACATCTGGAGACACCGTCAAAACTGACCACTAGGAGCAACAAAAAAAAACTCAGCTGGGATTAAACCCATGTTCTATGGAGCAGGAGCTCACTGCTTAGACCACTGCGCATTACACAACAATGAATTATCAAGGCGAGTCTTAATTCATTTTTAAAGTAAACCGTGGAGTTGTTTTTCTGTTTTAAAACTCGTCCAACCTTAATTCCTTAACTTAACTGTAGAGTTGTTTCTATGAGCCTAATATGTGACCAACCGGCTCGATTTGGTCTTATGTAGCAACACAGTAAATGGTGATGTTTTTTACATTGGATAAAAGTATAGACTCAGAGTTAGAAAATTGTACATCATACACTACAGTTTAGGAACAATGGGAAAGTAATTCTTCTTTGAAAGTTGATAAAACAAAATTGCCCATGTTTTAGTTCACATACTGGAGAGCTCCTCTTTGTCTACACCCATTCAGCATCGTTCACACCCTCTTATGCCTTAGTCTCACCCATCTCTTTAGTATTCACATGTTCCACCATGTGCTGAACAGTGAGTAAGGTAGTGTACTAAACAACCAAAGATTTCAAGACTAAAGGCTGGTTTATGCTACCTCTATTGAAATACAGTTGTAGCAGGGACCTGTTGAAAATTCTATTGTCTTCCAACATCAAACTTGATGTTGTCGTTATGTATAAACACAAAAACGACAGGCTGCATGACATCAGCAGCCTGGTGGTCCAAAATAGCATAACTGGTGTATTTTCACACCAATAAACCCATCTGTTTGAAAAATTAATTTAGTATATATCAATATAGCAAACCAACTTTCTAAATAATGTTTTAATTTGTTTCTAACTTGTTAGCTAGCTTGCTAACGTTACGTTAGCAGGCTAGCCTGTTGAAATAATGACCATATCATATATCTGACAACGTCTTAACCTTATTTAATTTGCATTCATTATTACAGGAAAATAAACTCACAACAATATCATTACTTAGTTATTGGCAAGCTAATTACAGAAAATAGCTTATGGTTGTGAGTGTGATGAAATAAAAGCAGGACATTCTACCAGAGAATGTAATCCACAAACTCCGGCTCTGAGGGTAATGTGTTCAACCCTAGTGACATGCACTTATTTTTGTCAATTCAATAATGATGTTTGAAGAAATGTGGAAAAACGTCTAATTGTGCAGTGAGACTGTGAGAGCTTGTTGGCGTGTGTGTGTGCGTGTATGTGTGGTTTTGTGTGAGCACTGTGTGTCACAGTGCTGATTTACACAGACAGTAGGAGTTCCACCTGCCAATCAGTTACAACCTCAACCAGGAGGTCCAGTGGTAAACCTAGCACAGAGTGGTTACACACTTTACTGTGGGGGAGGAGGGGACAGAAGAGAGAGAAAAATAGAAAGAGCAAGAGAGAGAAAACAGTGAGAGAGATTGTGAGAATGAAAGAGAGTGAGAACGTGTAAATGCTATTCTAAGGCAGGGTTTCCCAAACTTGGTCCTGGGACTCACCCTGGGTGAACGTTTTTTTTTCTTCCCTAGGGCAAAAACCAAAACATTCACCCAGGGTGGGTCCCAGGACTGAGTTTGGGAAACCATATACAGTGCCTTCGAAAAGTATTCAGGACCCTTTGACTTTTTCCACGTTGTTACGTTACAGCCTCAACTTCTCTAGGGTAGGGATTTGGAATTTTGGATGAAAAGCATGCCCAAATTAAACTGGCTTCTACTCAGGCCCAGACTAATTAGTGGATTTGGATAGAAAACACTCTAAAGTTTCCAAAATTGTTAAAATAATGTCTGTGAGTATAACGGAACTGATTTGGCAGGCGAAAACCTGAGAAAAATTAATTCAGGAAGTAGGATATTTTTTGTTTGTTGTAGTTTTCTATTCAATGCCATTACAGTATCCATTGACTTAGGACTCAAATTGCAGTTCCTATGCCTTCCACCAGATGTCAACTGTCTTTAGAAATTGTTTCAGGCTTGTCTTCTCACAAATGAGGGAGTAAGAGCAGTCTGAATGAGTGGACCCTGCCGTGTCACAGAGCTTTTTCATGGGCGCGGCCGAGAGAGTGCCTTTCTTGTTTATCTTCTATGTTGATGACGTTATTGTCTGGTTGAGTATTTAAGCTAAAAACAACCTGAGGATTGAATATAAACATCGTTTGACATGTTTCTACAAACTTTATGGATACAATTTTGATTTTTTGGTCTGTCTGTTGTGACTGCGTTTGAGCCTGTGGATTACTGAAGAAAACGTGCGAACAAAGCGGAGGTTTTCGGATGTAAAGAGACACTTTATTGAACAAAAGGAACATTTATTGAATAAATGAATGCCTTCTGAGTGCAAACATATGAAGATCATCAAAAGTAAGTGATTCATTTTATCTCTATTCTGACTTGTGTAACTCTTCTACTTGGCTGGTTACTGTTTGTAATGATTTGTCTGCTGGGCAATGTTCTCAAATAATTGTAAGGTATGCTTTCGCCGTAAAGCAATTTTGAAACCGTGGTTGGATTCACAAGAAGTTAATCTTTAAACCTATGTGAAATAGCTGTATCTTTTCTGAATTATTATAATGAGTATTTCTGTATTTAATTTGGCGCTTTGTAATCTCACTGGATGTTGGCCAGGTGGGACGCTCGCGTCCCACATAACCTAGAGAGATTAATCTAAAATAGTTTTTTCCATCATCAATCTACACACAATATCCCATAATGACAAAGCAAAAACAGGTTTTTAACATTTTTGTAAATGTATAAAAAAAAAAAACGGAAATATTATATTTACATAAGTATTCAGACCCTTTACTCAGTACTTTGTTGAAGCACCTTTGGCAGCGATTACAGCATCGACTCTTCTTGGGTATGACACTACAAGCTTGGTACACCTGTATTTGGTGAGTTTCTCCCATTCTTCTCTGCAGATCCTCTCAAGCTCTGTCAGGTTGGATGGGGAGCGTCGGCACACTGCTATTTTCAGTCAGCTCTCTCCAAAGATGTTCGATCAGATTCAAGTCCAGGCTCTGGCTGGGCCACTCAAGGACATTCAGAGATTTGTCCCGAAGCTACACCTGCGTTGTCTTGGCTGTGTGCTTAGGGCCGTTGTCCTGTTGGTAGGTGACCCTTCGCCCCCAGTCTGAGGTTCTGAGCGTTCTGGAGCATGCTTTCATCAAGAATCTCTCTGTACTTTGCTCTGTTCATCTTTTCCTCGATCCTGACTAGTCTCCCAGTCTCTGCTGCTGACAAACATCCCCACAGCATGATGCTGCCACCACCGTTTCCTCCAGACGTGTTGCCTGACTTTCAGGCCAAAGAGTTCAATGTTGGTTTCATCAGACCAGAGAATTTAGTTTCTCATGGTCTGAGAGTCTTTAGGTGCCTTTTGGCAAACTCCAAACGGGCTGTCGTGTGCCTTTTCCTGAGGAGTGGCTTCCGTCAGGCCACTAACATAAAGACCTGATTGGTGGAGTGCTGCAGAGATGGTGGTCCTTCTGGAAGATCCTCCCATCTTCACAGAGGAACTCTAGAGCCCTGTCAGAGTGACCATTGGGTTCTTTGTCACCTCCCTGACCAAGGCCCTTCTCCCTGATTGCTCAGGCCAGCTCTAGGAAGGGTCTTGTTGGTTCCAAACTTCTTCCATTTAAGAATTATGGAGGTCACTGTCTTCTTGGGGACCTTCAATACTGAAGAAACTGTTCGGTACCCTTCCCCAGATCTGTGGCTCGACACAATCCTGTCTCAGAGCTCTAAGGACAATTCCTTCTACCTCATGGCTTGGTTTTTGCTCTGACTTGCATTGTAAACTGTGGGACCTTATATAGACAGGTGTGTGCTTTTCCAAATCATGTCCAATCAATTGAATTTACCACAGGTGAACTCCAATCAAGATGTAGAAACATCTCAAGGATGATCAATGGAAACAGGATGCACCTGAGCTCAATTTAGAATCTCATAGCAAAGGGTCTGAATACTTATGTAAATAAGGTATTATTATTATTTTTAAAATATAAATTTGCAAACATTTCTAAAAACCTGTTTTCACTTTTTCAGTATGGGGTACTGTGTGTAGTTTGCTGAGTATTTTTTATTTATTTAATCCATTTCAGAATGGCTGTAATTTAACTAAATGTGGAAAAAGTCAAGAGTCTGAAAACTTTCCAAAGGCAACGTACTAAGGAACAGTTGTCACCGCTTTGTGGGTTACAACGCTCACACATGCACGCAAGCATGCACACACACACGCACGCACACACACACACACACACACACACACACACAGGTCATCTGTGGCCTGTGAACCCTGAACACCTGGACAGCTTAAATGAATGACCAGTCTCTCTCAAGACAAAGGCTGCAGTGTCTCTGCAACACACACACACGCACACACGCACACATGCACACACGCACACACGCACACACACACAGCCTGCTACTGTCTGTTATAGAAGGGAAGAGCTCCAACGCATTCTTATATACATTGAGGGAGCAGGGCAGAGAAGAGAGTGGGAGAACACGTCGCCCCAAATGATGGTTTTGGAGGTTCTATTAGGTGTCCTACTTCGCCCAGGGCGGGAGAGGGTGGGTTTACGTTTTAAACCAGACACTGTGTGTGCAAGGATAGTGATGTCACATTATAAGACTAGAGGACTATGAAGGCAGGTATTTTAGCTGTCATGTAAGCAGAGATCAAAAGCTGTACTGAGCTGAACCAGCTGTGAGCTGCATTTGTATAATTTAATGTGGGAGTTTTTCCTAGCCACCGTGCTTCTACACCTGCATTTCTTGCTGTTTGGGGTTTTAGGCTGGGTTTCTGTACAGCATTTTGTGACATCAGTTGATGTAAGAAGGGCTTTATAAAAACATTTGATTGATCAAAAGTAAAATGCATTATAAAATGAGCATCACATATCTAAGTCAAAATCCAATACAAATCCAATACAAATACATTACAAATTCAATACAAATCCAATACAAATACATTACAAATTCAATACAAATCCAATACAAATACATTACAAATTCAATACAAATCAATACAAATACAATACAAATCATGATATAACTTACTTCTGGTCACAATGAAACTATAATGGAATGAGCGCTGAGACCTCTGTGGGAGGGCTGAATCTATCCCAGAATGCACCTTTTCTGTGACATTGTCCATGCTCCATGCTCCTGTCAACAGGCTGTGTATTTTCACTGTTCCTCACCGAGCCTCCAGGAAGTCAGAATCACAGCCACCAAACAGCTGCATTCTGCAGGGACAGGTTAGAAAAACACGCACACGCACTTGCACACAAGCACACACACACACGCACATAAGCACACACACACACGCGCACACAAGCACACACACACGCGCACACAAGCACACACACGCACACAAGCACACAAGCACACAAGCACACACACACACGCACACACACACACGCACACAAGCACAAACACACGCACATAGGCACACACACCCGCACACAAGCACACACACACACACGCACACAAGCACACACACGCACACAAGCACACGCACACACACACACAAGCACACACACACGCGCACACAAGCACACACACACACACACACACACAGCACACACACACAAGCACACACACACACGCACACAAGCACACACACACAAGCACACACATTCACACACTCACACACAATTTTGCACACACAGACACACACACATATCTGCACACATGCACACACACAGACACACACACACACACATCCTCCGGGAGCGGTCTGCTGGTCAGCACAATAACAGACCTTCTGAGAACTGGAACAGAGCAGGAACACATCGCCCCAGAGGGACCGGACACACCTTTGTCTACTACAATGCTTTCCGCTGCAGGGACACAGAAAAAGACCCTGAAACCCAATATGAAATAGCAGCATTTGAGCCTTATTTCCCCTGAGTGTGACAGTCTGAAAGTTTCCAGAGACACACTGCTGGTGCTGAAAGACTTGTCTATGTCCAGCCTGAGCCAAGAGAGACCAAGGACAAGGCGAAAATTAACTTGTACCTGGCTTGCCAGGGGAGAGCAGAGCAGATGAGTATGATGAAGGGTGAGGAATGCCGCTCTGTGTAGTTACTTACAGTCCATGCACCTTTACAGCAGGGAGCTGGGTCTATATATACACACAGTGAAGAATCTTTGGTGTCGACTCACCTTACCACTCTACAGTACATCATTACTGTCTGCTCTCCCACCACACATACTCCAATAGCAGGGATAATCTATGTCTTTCTCTTAGTGTCATGTGACATAAATACTATATAGTTAGATCCTGAGCCGAGTCATATCAAAGACTGTAAAGATGGGATCCGATGCGTCTCTGCTTTGTACTCAGCATTAACCTCTTAAGTCGACCCTCTACTTTTTTGAACATTCTGTTAAAAATCGCGCAACATTTCAGCGCCCTGCTACTCATGCCAGGAATATAGTATATGCATTTGCTTAGTCTGTGTGGATAGAAAACACTCAGACGTTTATAAAACTGGTTAAATCACTGCTGTGGCTTTACCAGAACGGCATTTACATCGAAAAGCACAGGAAAAACTGATCACTGAAAATGGGAAAATATATCCATGCGCTACTTGAACCCATTGATAAAGGTGAACCACAATTAATTGACTGAGGTTGCAGTACCTACAGCTTCCACACGGTGTCTAGAGTCTTGTCATTTCCCTTCGAGTTTTTTCTTGGTCAAACACATGCAGGGCACCGTATCTCCTATGGTCTAGGACCGGATATTTTCGTTGAGTTTCTAGCCGGACATTTTTCCAGACGGACAGCTAATGATCTTTACATCGCCTCCTGATGAATTTTATCGCTTATTAACGTTTACTAATACCTAAAGTTGCATTACAAACGTATTTCGAAGTGTTTTGTGAAAGTTTATCGTCGACTTTTTGAATTTTAAAAAATGACGTTACGTTTTGAAACAATGTTTTTTTCGTTTATCACACAGTCTACATATAACGATATCTAGGCTTTATATGGACCGATTTAATCGAAATAAAGACCCAAATAGTGTTTATGGGACATCTAGGAGTGCCAACAAAGAAGATGGTGAAAGGTAATGAATGTTTTCTATTTTATTGTGCGGTTTGTGTAACGCCGAAATGCTAATTATTTTGTTTACGTCCCCTGTGGGTCTTTTTGGGTGTTACATGCTATCAGATAATAGCTTCTCATGCTTTCGCCGAAAAGCATTTTAAAAATCTGACTTGTTGCCTGGATTCACAACGAGTGTAGCTTTAATTCGATACCCTGCATGTGTATTTTAATGAACTTTTGAGTTTTAACTAATACTATTAGCATTTAGCGTAGCGCATTTGCATTTCCAGAGCTCTAGTTGGGACGCAAGCGTCCCGAGTAGAAGCAACAGGTTAAGGAGATACACTACATGACCAAAGGTATGTGGACACCTGATCATCGAACAACTCGTTCCAAAATAATGGGCATTAATATGGAGTTGGTGTCCCCCCTTTGCTGCTATTTCAGCTTCCACTCATAGTTGTTGGAACATTGCTGCGGGGACTTTCTTCAATTCAGCCACAAGAGCATTAGTGAGGTTGGGCACTGATGTTGGGCAATTCATCCCAATGGTGTTCGATGGGGTTGAGGTCAGGGCTCTGTGCAGGCCAGTCAAGTTCTTCCACACTGATCTTGACTAACTATTTCTGTATGGACCTTGCATTGTGCACGGGGGCATTGTCATGCTGAAACAGGAAAGGTCCTTCCCCAAACTGTTGCCACAAAAAAACGTATGTAATTTTATGCTGTAGCGTTAAGATTTCCCTTCCTTGGAAGAAAGGAGCCTAGCCCTAACCATGAAAAAACAACCCCATACCAATATTCCTCCTCCACCAATGTTTAAAGTTGGCACTATGCATTGGGACAGGTAGCATTCCCCGCTAGATGGTGAAGCGTGATTCAGCACTCCCGAGAATGCATTTACACTGCTCCAGAGTCCAATGGCAGCGAGCCTTACACTACTCCAGCCAGTTCTTGGGATTGCACTTGGTGATCTTAGTCATGTGTGCGGCTGCTCTGCCATGGAAACCCTTTTCATGAAGCTCCCGACTAACAGTTATTTTGCTGACTTTGCTTCCAGAGGCAGTTTCAAACTCGGTAGTGAGTGTTGCAACCGAGGATAGATGATTTTAATGTGTTATAAGTTTCAGCACTCGGTGTTCCCGTTCTGTGAGCTTGTGTGGTCTACCACTTTGTGGCTGAGCAATTGTTGCTCTTAGATGTTTCCACTTCACAATAACAAAACTTACAGTTGACAGGGGCAGCTCTAACAAGGCAGACATTTGACAAACTGACTTGTTGGAAAGATGGCATCCTATGACGTTTCATGTTGAAAGTCACTGAGCTCTTCGTAAGGCCATACAGCCAATGTTTGTCTATGGAGATTGCATGGCTGTGTGCCAGATTTTAAACACCTGTCAGTAAGAGCTGTGCCTGAAATAGCTGAATCCACTAATTTTAAGCTGTGTCCACATACTTTTGTATATATACTGTAGCTGGGGTAAAGCCACGATAGACTAGCATCCTGTACTCTTGTCTCGGGACTGTACTTTGACCTACAGTAACATTGGCTGTATTCTCACTACGAGAGATTTTCGAGACCTTTTACTTCAATGTAAACTTGCAACTTTTCCACATCCCCTGCGCCAGCTCTGGAGGTCGTGGGCGAGCCTTTCTTGAGATTCACCACCCCTCCGAGCAATCGGATGTAAACATAATATTCTCATGTTGCCAAATGCACCTACCGTAAAAATCTTTATTTCAGAGCAATATTTTTGAAATAGATTAAATGTATAGACATGTTACTTATATTTTAGACATTTAATTGGGCTTTTACCTTCAAATGCAATAATAGCCCATTGCATGGTCACCGTGGCTTTAAGAAAACAGCTGGCAAAAGTGTTTCTGGGTGAGATAGCATTGGCAGGCAAGTCAACAATAACTCCCTAAACTGTGAATGAGCTAAAAGCTAACGTTTTCAAGTGCAATTTGCTTAGCTATATCCTATATCCCATGTAGGCCTAATTACTGTAAAGGTTTTGCATTATAGGTTAAAAAAATCCCTGGTTTTGTTTTGACTTAATACGATTAAATTGTAATGTAGATGGCTGGTTTAGCTAGCTAGCTAACGTTAGCTAGCAATGTTAGTCAATTCTGTGATGCATAGCCTTCATTATTTGTTTAGCTTGCTACCTAGCTCTGCATAATGCATATGATACTGTAGGGTAACGTTAATGCACTTTTGTATTAGAGAGCTGTAGCTAATTGTTTTTTTCATAGTTAAGGTTGTTGGTAGCGTAGTCATAATGTTGTTATCTAGCCCACTAGTTGTGTCTGACTCATTCTGTAATTTGAATTTGCAAATGGAAAAATAAAACACATGCTTGTGAATGTGTGTGTATAATGTTGTATTGTTGAAGTGTGTAATGGTTTAGATGAGAAGCTGCTCTTATAGCATTATTCCAAACTGTCTACTGTGTAGACCTCTACAGTACTGTGTAGACCTCTACAGTACTAGAGGTGTGCAGGGAGAATGTAGCTTCGCTACTGTGTAGACAGTTTACAGTACTGTGTAGACCTCTACAGTACTAGAGGTGTGCAGGGAGAATGTAGCTTCGCCAAAGCCATGGTAAGTGTAGCTAATGTGAACACAAAAGAATATGAATATCTGGTGACTTACGAGAACCCTGCTGGTATCAAGTCTAATGAATCTGAACGGGCCCATTGACAGTGAGCCTGTTTGATTAACTACTCAGACACCCAGGCAACATGGGTGACACACACATGCACACACACAAACACCACAAACACTACAGACTCTCAGAGACAGGGGCAACAACGATTATGTCCGAACCCCACTCTGTTTAGTCAGCCTCTCCCAACTGCCATTATTCATGCCAAGGACAGAAACAAGTTCTGGTGTGTCTGGACAAAATGGAACCTGATTACCTGGCCTTACAATCAACTTTAGCAAAATGCTACTTCCTCCATCTTGCTATAGCTCAAGTTCATACCGTCTCATCAACATTCCTTGCGGTATTAAGACATTCACGACTGAGCTGTGTGTGTGTGTGTGTGTGTGTGTGTCAACCAGGCTGTGAGTTTGTGTGTGTGTGTGTGTGTGTGTGTGTGTGTGTGAGAGGGGTAATAATGTTCGGCCACATGGCCCCGGTCTGGACAGCTGCGTTGGCCACAAACTGGCCTCACACCTCCTCTGTGCCTTAAGGAAACACACTGAGGCACATCCAAAGGAATTCATCCTGTTCTGATAGCCTGATAGACACAGCCCTGGGTTTAGCATGCAGCCTGTCCTGTGTGTGGTCTGTAAGCCAATGCCCTTGTTATGCTGCTCTACGTGATCCACACTTGTACCTCAGGATTTACTTGAGAGGGTGGTAGAGGGAGGACATACACACAAATATACATATACGCATGCATGCCCACACACACATAAACACACTCATACACTCTGACACACACAATGCCTCCGTGCCAACATCAGGTGTAAATGCCCGACTAACGAACACACAAAGGCCTATTCTCACATAGCGTGTGGTGGGATAAAAAAACACACCGATTTGTCACAGAAAGCAGCTTACAGCCACCCACAACTCAGCTAAAGAGAGGCTAGTGTTCCCACTATAAGATAGTGTTACAGTGTTGAACAATCCTGACAGCATTAGTCCCCGTGTTAGTGAGTAGTAGACAGAGTCAGCCGAGGACAGCTATCCATGTGAAGCCAGGTTACATTACCATTACCTAAACAACAGGGATATTCAAGCCGATCCACACTGCTACCTCTCAGATCTGTTTACCCCAGTCTTTCAGGATCAGACCTATTAGCTAGATATCTGAAGAGCCATGCAACTTACAGGGTTAGTAGGGTTAACCATGAGTCCATCTAACCATGTTCTATATAAACTGGCACCAAAAGTCTGAAGACAACAGTATTACAATATGAATTTGAATGTTAATGTCATGGAACCTTTGGTGCCAACATCTAGGATCGTTTGCCAAACTCTAAGGCACTGGTATTTGTGCTTTCTATATTGTTTATTTACCTGATTATGTACATCTACATGTTCCTGGTACCTAAGGGTTGCTGGTATCTGCAATCCAAAACCACTGAAAACTCAATAAAAACATCCTTCACTAGCATGTGCAGGCTGTGTGGTATTGGTAAGGAGAGAAGCGACAGCAATATCTCTACCCACCCGGCCCTGTAAGGAATCTGCCTGTCACTCAATTAATAGTTTTTTTTGTTTTACGTGAACATGAGATCAGCAGACCACAAGCTGTCCTGTAAATACTGTCAATGTTACGGGGATTAGTAAAATATCTAATTGAGATATCTAGGGAGGCAGAACACAGGGGTAGAAAACTTGATCATCCTCAAAGTTTTGTGTTGTTGTTTTTCCACAAAAAAATGTGTGGAAAATGTTGGAATCATACAATTTAAACACAAACATAACATAGACCATACATTTCACTAGATGTCACAGCTGCTGGAGGATACAATGAAGACCCTGCTACAGCCTCACTCCCCAGAGACTGACCTCACACTGGGGCTAAGAATAAACCACCCTGGATCGAGAGAGAGATATTGACAAAACAAGAGGGAGAAAGAGATTGACAAAACAAGAGGGAGAGAGAGATTGACAAAACAAGAGGGAGAGAGAGATTGACAAAACAAGAGGGAGAAAGAGATTGACAAAACAAGAGGGAGAGAGAGATTGACAAAACAAAAGGGAGAGAGGGATTGACAAAACAAGAGGGAGAGAGAGATTGACAAAACAAGAGGGAGAGAGAGATTGACAAAACAAGAGGGAGAGAGAGATTGACAAAACAAGAGGGAGAGAGAGATTGACAAAACAAGAGGGAGAGAGAGATTGACAAAACAAGAGGGAGAGAGATTGACTAAACAAGAGGGAGAGAGAGATTGACAAAACAAGAGGGAGAGAGAGATTGACAAAACAAGAGGGAGAGAGAGATTGACAAAACAAGAGGGAGAGAGAGATTGACAAAACAAGAGGGAGAGAGAGATTGACAAAACAAGAGGGAGAGAGAGATTGACAAAACAAGAGGGAGAGAGAGATTGACAAAACAAGAGGGAGAGAGAGATTGACAAAACAAAAGGAAGAGAGGGATTGACAAAACAAGAGGGAGAGAAAGATTGACAAAACAAAAGGGAGAGAGGGATTGACAAAACAAGAGGGAGAGAGAGATTGACAAAACAAAAGGGAGAGAGAGATTGACAAAACAAAAGGGAGAGAGAGATTGACGAAACAAAAGGGAGAGAGAGATTGACAAAACAAGAGGGAGAGAGAGATTGACAAAACAAAAGGGAGAGAGGGATTGACAAAACAAGAGGGAGAGAGAGATTGACAAAACAAAAGGGAGAGAGGGATTGACAAAACAAGAGGGAGAGAAAGATTGACAAAACAAAAGGGAGAGAGGGATTGACAAAACAAGAGGGAGAGAGAGATTGACAAAACAAAAGGGAGAGAGAGATTGACAAAACAAAAGGGAGAGAGAGATTGACAAAACAAAAGGGAGAGAGAGATTGACAAAACAAGAGGGAGAGAGAGATTGACAAAACAAAAGGGAGAGAGGGATTGACAAAACAAGAGGGAGAGAGAGATTGACAAAACAAAAGGGAGAGAGAGATTGACAAAACAAAAGGGAGAGAGAGATTGACAAAACAAAAGGGAGAGAGATTGACAAAACAAGAGGGAGAGAGAGATTGACAAAACAAGAGGGAGAGAGAGATTGACAAAACAAGAGGGAGAGAGAGATTGACAAAACAAAAGGGAGAGAGGGATTGACAAAACAAGAGGGAGAGAAAGATTGACAAAACAAAAGGGAGAGAGGGATTGACAAAACAAGAGGGAGAGAGAGATTGACAAAACAAAAGGGAGAGAGAGATTGACAAAACAAAAGGGAGAGAGAGATTGACAAAACAAAAGGGAGAGAGAGATTGACAAAACAAGAGGGAGAGAGAGATTGACAAAACAAAAGGGAGAGAGGGATTGACAAAACAAGAGGGAGAGAGAGATTGACAAAACAAAAGGGAGAGAGAGATTGACAAAACAAAAGGGAGAGAGAGATTGACAAAACAAAAGGGAGAGAGAGATTGACAAAACAAGAGGGAGAGAAAGATCGACAAAACAAGAGGGAGAGAGACTGACAAAACAAAAGGGAGAGAGATATTGACAAAACAAGAGGGAGAGAGAGATTGACAAAACAAAAGGGAGAGAGGGATTGACAAAACAAGAGGGAGAGAGAGATTGACAAAACAAAAGGGAGAGAGAGATTGACAAAACAAAAGGGAGAGAGAGATTGACAAAACAAAAGGGAGAGAGAGATTGACAAAACAAAAGGGAGAGAAAGATTGACAAAACAAGAGGGAGAGAAAGATTGACAAAACAAGAGGGAGAGAGACTGACAAAACAAAAGGGAGAGAGATATTGACAAAACAAGAGGGAGAGAGAGATTGACAAAACAAGAGGGAGAGAAAGATTGACAAAACGAGGGAGAGAGATATTGAGAGAGAGATTGAGCGAGAGAGAAAAAGAGAGGGAGATAGAGATACCAGTTGTCATACTGCCCTAACCCTGGTTTGGGCATCTTCATAACCTGACCCAGTCTTCTTATGGCCACTCCATTTCTAGTCCTCTCTAGGCCTGGCATGTAGGCGTTACTGGATGTAGAAGGGAGTTATAACTAATTACAGGACACAGTTTAGAGTCCCATGTTTTGTACCATCCACAATACTGTACATACATTTTCCTGACTGATGTAGAGGTTACTCATATTGTTAACATTAGCTATTATGTGTGTGTGTGTGTGTGTGTGTGTGTGTGTGTGTGTGTGTTTTCTGTTGAGAGATAGATGCTAGGGTTATGAATAACTTTAGTGGGAGCGGAACACTCCGGAGAGGATGAGTGTAGTAATGTGTGTATCTGATAATAACATCTCATTGGGGATAATTGGATAAATGGGGCACCATCTGAAATAGCATCTATCATGTCATCTACTGCTCTACAGCTTCCTCAACAACATGATTACCTGAGAGGTAATACCTTTCACAGACAGACATATTATCCTGTGTGTGTGTGTGTGTGTGTGTGTGTGTGTGTGGACAGGAACAACTTTATTGGGCTCTTTCATTATCCTCTTCACCCAGGAGGTGAAGGAGGTTCACAAATGGACACATGAACGATACATCCTCACACACACACACCCTGCATCCTGAGCAATAGGCCTTACTCATCTCTGGCCATCAATCGTCCCACTCCCACACAACTCTGTCACACTCATTCCACCCTAGCCATAGCACCCCACTCTCTATGATTTTTAACTACTGTCCCACTGGGCACACGCTGGTTAAATCAACGTCTGTAGCGTTTGAGGGGTAAGGCGAAAGAAACCGACTGTAAATGAAAGTCAACGAGTGAATTCGGGGGAGGTGCATTTGCAACTGCCGAAAGTCGGACACTAACGTGATTTACAGTGTTGCCATTGTTTATTAAAGTTTTTCTTCATAATGTCAAAATAAACATGTCTCCAACCCCCATATCATACCTACAATCTTAAATCATGTGTGTACATTATACTATCAATCATTGAGAGAGAGCCTCAAATATCCAATTCATTTGTATTACTCCACTGTATACATGAATCGCGGCAAAGTTGATTGCTGTTTCAGTCATGTCTTCGGTCATGTTCGTGTGGGTCAAACATCACCCAATGATTGGTTGTAAATCCTCCCACAATAGATGAGTTAACTGATAATTTTTGTGAGTTATGATTCTGGATGGCCAGATAGCTACCAACAATGACAAGAAACTCAAGTTTCATCTTGTATTTTAAACCATGTCTTGTTGTTTTTTGACCCTTCGCCACCCTTCGCTTTGATTTCATGTCAATCCTAATGGGACAAATATTCACTTGCTAGCTAACCAACAACTGTAACGATGTATTTGAGAGACAACAAGTGCTCATTTTGCAAATGTATTTATGTTTTCAATAAAGATTGGAGACTAAATATCATTTACATTTTGTCGACAATCTAAGTTAACCCCGTCTGTTTAGTTGCGCACGCGTCAGTTTTGTTGCTAAACAACCAACCGGTCTGTACACGCAATGGCCGCAGGATGAAGTTGAAAAAGTGCAATTGCAGAAATTTGCAGTTAGGCACAAGTCAAGCGTGTGCCAAGCTGTCATCAAAGCGAAGGGTGGCTACTTTGAAGAATCTCAAATACAAAATATATTTTGATTTGTTTAACTTCTTGGTGACAGGGGGCTGTATTTTCACGTCCGGATGAAATGCATGCCCAAATTCAACTAGCTGCTACTCATCCCCAGAAGGTAGGATATGCATATTATTAGTATTTTTGGATAGAAAACATTCTGAAGTTTCTAAAACTGTTTGAATCATGTCTGTGAGTATAACAGAACTTATTTAGCAGGCGAAACTCTGAGGACAAACCATTCAGATTCTTTTGAGGTCACTCTCTTTTCAATGGGTTTTCATTGGGAATCCAGATTTCTAAGGGACCTTCTTGCAGTTCCTATCGCTTCCACTGCATGTCAACAGTCTTTAGAAATTGGTTGAGGTTATTCCTTTGTGTAATGAAGAAGTACGGCCATCTTGAACGAGGGTCCCTTGAAGTGTACTGTTAGATAGAGGCGCGTGACCACAAAGCTAACTACAGTTTGTTTTCTTCCTGTAGTGAACACAGATCATCCCGTTTTCAATTGTATCGATTATTTACGTAAAAAAATACCTAAAGTTGTATTACAAAAGTAGTTTGAAAAATTTTGGTAAAGTTTACAGGTAACTTTTGAGATATTTTGTAGTCACTTTGCGCAAGTTGGAACCGGTGTTTTTCTGCATCAAACGCGCCAAATAAATTGACATTTGGATATATATCGATGGAATTAATCGAACAAAAGGACCATTTGTGAGTGCCAACAAAGGAAGCTCGTCAAAGGTAAGGCATGAATTATATTTTTATATGGTTTCTCTCTTTGTTCAGATATAGCACCGTTTGCTTTCGCCGAAAAGCCTTTTTGAAATCTGACATGTTCGCTGGATTCACTACAAGTGTAGCTTTAATTTGCTTTCTTGCATGTGTGATTGAATGAAAGTTAGATTTTTATAGTAATTTATTTGAATTTGGCGCTCTGCATTTTCCCTGGCTTTTGACCAGGTGGGACGCTAGCGTCCCACATATCCCAGAGAGGTAAACACTTTTTTGGTTAGTACATGATTTCATATGTTATTTAATAGTTTTGATGTCTTCACTACTATTCTACAATGTAGAAAATAGTAAAAAGTAAGATAAACCTTTGAATGAGTAGGTGTGTCCAAACTTTTGAGTGGTACTGTATATATATTTTGTAGGCCGTCATTGTAAATAAGAATTTGTGCTTAACTCACTTGCCTAATTAAATAAAGGTTAAATAAAAAATAAACAAATAAATATACACTATCGTTCAATATAGAAATCATATAGAAATGTACTTGTTTTTGAAAGAAAATTTAAAAAAATATCCATTAAAATAACATCAAATTGATCAGAAATACAGTGTAGACATTGTTAATGTTGTAAATGACTATTGTAGTTGGAAACGTCAGATTATTTATGGAATATCTACATAGGTGTACAGAGGCCCATTATCAGCAACCATCACTCCTGTGTTCCAATGGCACATTGTGTTAGCTAATCCAAGTTTAACATTTTAAAAGGCTAATTGATCATTTGAAAACCCTTTTGTAATTTAGTTAGCACAGCTGAAAACTGTTGTCCTGATTAAAGAAGCAATAAAACTGGCCTTCTTTAGACTAGTTGAGTATCTTAAGTGTCAGCATTTGTGGGTTTGATTACAAGCTTAAAATGACCAGAAACAAAGACCTTTCTTCTGAAACACGTCAGTCTATACTTGTTCTGAGAAATTAAGGCTATTCCATGCGAGAAATTGCCAAGAAACTGAAGATTTTGTACACCTCTGTGTACTACTCCCTTCACAGAACGGCGCAAATTGGCTCTAACCAGAATAGAAAAAGGAGTGGAAGGCCCCGGTGCACAAGAAATCTGGTCACAATGTGGGATGGATAAGAGACACATTTTAATACAATTAAGAGAAATAGAGAGAGAGAGAGAAATAGAGAGGTAGAGAGAGAGAAAAAAAGAGACTTAGAGAGATGTAAGAGAGAGAGCTGTAAGAGAGAGAGCTGTAAAGAGAGAGAGCTGTAAAGAGAGAGAGATGTAAGAGAGAGAGATTTAAGAGAGAGGGAGAAATATAGAGAGAAATATATATAGAGAGAGATATGTAAGAGAGAGAGAGAGAGCGATAGAGAGATGTAAGAGAGAGAGATAGAGAGAGATGAGAGAGAGAGATGAGAGTTGAGAGAGAGAGATCAGAGAGAGAGTTGAGAGACGGAGAGAGATGTAAGAGAGAGATCAGAGAGAGATCAGAGAGATCAGAGAGATATGAGAGAGAGAGAGAGAGAGAGAGAGAGAGAGAGAGAGAGAGAGAGAGAGAGAGAGAGAGAGAGAGAGAGAGAGAGAGAGAGAGAGAGAGAGCAGAAGAACGACTCCTGACATGTTAGAACTTTTTGGTTGTTAAGAGTGAGATTAACACGATTAAATTAGCAAATAATTTATAGGTAATCAAATTGTACAACTGAAGATCGACACAGGAGGAAAAGATTGACAGAGAGTGAGTTAAAAGACCAATCTTAATCATGCTAGCTAGCCAAATTCAAATCTGTCAGCTAGCTTACCGTCTAGCGCCAACTGTTTACTGGTGGTAACCATGGTAACCATAGCAACATGGCCACTGAGGCAGCAGCACCAGCAGCAGCAGGACTGAGAGACTTTCCCCCCTTTTTTTGATACCCAGCAGAAATCAAATCAGAGAAGGGAAGAATCCATTTTAAACACAGAATTCTGAGGGAGAACCCAGAAAAGTTGTTTGCTGACTGCTCACAAAACAGGACTGTTACAAACCTGTTATTTTACACAGACCACACTACTGCCTGGCATACAGCTGTAACCAGGCATTTCAGCTATACCACAAAAAAAGGCATCTGCAAGGGAAGGCAAATCCACATTTTTGAGGACAGTGATAAGGACCAGGAAAACAGGTTTCTGATGGTAAACATGTATCAGAACGGCACTGTCATGGTACCGGGCAGTGAGGCTGCACTCAGCTCTGTTGTGCAGGACTTCCCCACCCTAACGAAGATAGCGGAAACCAAAACAGACAAGGACAGCACCCGACCTCTCCCCTCACCTCAGGCACCCCAACAGCAGGACTATCCCCCCCCCCCCTGCCTGCCTACAACCACCAGAACCAAGACCACACTACCACCAGCCTGCTGAGAGACAGGCTGGCTCTGTTAGAGGTATGGGTTACTGAGCTGAAGGAGCAGTCCCCCATCTACACCACCACCAGCCCAGACACAGAGCTTCTACAGGACCAGATCAACCAGTGCAGGAACCAGCTGAAGAACTCTGTCCAGGAGCTGAGAGAGAGCCTTACCACAGCGCTTGAGGAGGTCCACCATGAGGAGAGAGCTGGTGCAGGTAAAGGAGGAGATGGAAAAGGAGTCGTCTGTCATCAAGAGAGTGCTACAGCACAGAGAACAGACTGTAGACACTCCCAGAGAGAAGCTGCAGCCCCTCACCCCCCCTAACACACCCACTGACCCACCTTTAGAAAGTCAACGCTGACATCACCAGAGGTTGTGGCCTACTCCCGAACGTGCACGTTGCTCACCACCCAACAATCACCCCAGAGTATCTGCACGACCACTCCCACCTGAAGAAGCAGACAGTAGGGATGTTTGCCAAGTCTCTAAAGGACGTGGCACTTGGTAGACAAACACCCCATGCCATACTGGACAGAGGACCACCCAGAGACCCCTACCAGACCACTGCACCAACAAGGAGCCCCAGGCCCCCACAACGCCACACCAGACCCAGCGCACCCCACAGGCCCCACCCACCACCAGAGCATCACCACTTCCATCGGCTTAGCCAGACCGGACCGGGCCCAGCCTACTACCACACCCCGCACCAGACCACCACCCCTACCAGACCAGAGAGGAAGCTCCACAGCCCAGAACTGGCCCTCCTCCACTCCACTGGGCCCAACAGCAGGACCAGCGCAGCTATGCAGAGGTCGTCAGAGGACAGGAGAACCCTGTAGGATTAAGTGAGATTAAACAGGTCCTCCAATACATCTGCACTAAACTGCACTAAACACCCACGGATGCACACACACACACACGCACGCACACACACACACACACACACACACACACACACACACACACACACACACACACACACTATTGTACTAGAATTTACTTGTTTAATGAATAGGAATATTTATATATACAACAGAAATAATGTTAGCTGTTATCCTGTTTATCTCTTAACAACCTATTAGTTAGTAGTTACTGTATTTCTGCCTGCTATTCTTTCTTTTGGAAAATGAAATCACTATCAGTTAGCATGTGGAACATTCATGGCCTAAACTCATCAACCTTTGGACTGAAGAATTTAGCCCTGGAGTTCAACAAAAATCTTGACGTCATCATTCAGGAGACATAGAGGTAATCATTCTGCAGGAGACATGGTGTAAGGCTGACATTGTCACTCACTGTCCCACAGGCTACAGAGAGGTAATTGTGCCGTCACAGAAACACAGCTCTGTCAATAGAGGCAGAGACTCTGGAGATTTGATCATTTGGTACAAATCCGAACTACAAAATCAAATTGATCCCCTCAAAATTGATAAATATCACATTTGGTTAAAACTGAAAAAATAACTTGTACTGACAGATGTGTTCCTTTGCGCAATATATATCAGAATCCCCATATTACTCAGAGGAGATCTTCCCCACCCTTGAGGAAGAGACGTACCATTTCCAGGCCCAAGGAAATGTGCTCATCTGTGGGGACACAAATTCTGCGCACAGAAACATTACCTGATCTAACGAGCACACGAGTGGACAGCTTTATTACAGGCCATAGTGTCTCTAACTGTCTTCATCTCCCCCATAGAAACAACAGTGACAGCACCGTCAACAACAACGGAAGGGATCTGTTGCAGTTCTGTAGAAGCCTGGGTCTGTACTTTGTCAATGGTAGGTTACGGGGGGGACTCTTTGGGGAGATTCACCTACTGCTCACCTCTTGGCCACAGTACAGTCGACTATATGATCACAGACATCGACCCTTTCTCTCTCAGCTCATTCACTGTCAAGCCACGAACACTTCTGTCTGATCACAGCCAAATTACGTCGTTCCTCAAAAGAACAGACATGGAAACAACCAGACATTCACAGCCCAGTAAGCTGTACAACATCGGAAATTCATACAGATGGGCCCAAAACAGCACAAGAATACCAGAAAGCAACCTGTAACCAAAATATCCAAACACTCTTTGATAACTTTCTGGATACCACAATCACTCACAGTAAAGAAGGCATCAATCTGGCAGTACAAAACATCAACTATATATTCAGGCAAGTGGCAAAAGAAGTACAATTGAAATTGATAAAAAACAAAACAAAAAAAGATCACAGATGACAATTGGTTTGATGCAGATTGTAAAATTATAAGGATAAAACTTAGAACACTATCAAACCAAAAGCACAGAGACTCAAATAATGGTGACTTACGCCTTCATTACTGTGAGTAACTAGGGTGGGCATTCTAGTTTCTTTATTTCTATGTTTTCTATTTCTTTGGTTTTTGCCGAGTGTGGTTCCCAATCAGAGGCTGCTGTTTATTGTTGTCTCTGATTGGGGATCACATACGTTATCATTCTCCTTTTGGTGTATGTGGGATCTTGTTTTTTGTTAGCTCTGTGAAGCCTGCAGAACGTGACGTTCGTTATTCTTTTGTTGTTTTTGTTTGGTGTTCTGAGTAATTAAAGTATCATGAACACTTATCACGCTGCACCTTGGTCTCCTTCCGACGACAAACGTTACAGTGAGACTTTAAAACTCTATATCAAATCAAATTTATTTATATAGCCCTTCGTACATCAGCTGATATCTCAAAGTGCTGTACAGAAACCCAGCCTAAAACCCCAAACAGCAAGCAATGCAGGTGTAGAAGCACGGTGGCTAGGAAAAACTCCCTAGAAAGGCCAAAACCTAGGAAGAAACCTAGAGAGGAACCAGGCTATGTGGGGTGGCCAGTCTTCTTCTGGCTGTGCCGGGTGGAGATTATAACAGAACATGGCCAAGATGTTCAAATGTTCATAAATGACCAGCATGGTCGAATAATAATAAGGCAGAACAGTTGAAACTGGAGCAGCAGCACGGCCAGGTGGACTGGGGACAGCAAGGAGTCATCATGTCAGGTAGTCCTGGGGCATGGTCCTAGGGATCAGGTCCTCCGAGAGAGAGAAAGAGAGAATTAGAGAACCCACACTTAGATTCACACAGGACACCGAATAGGACAGGAGAAGTACTCCAGATATAACAAACTGACCCTAGCCCCCCGACACATAAACTACTGCAGCATAAATACTGGAGGCTGAGACAGGAGGGGTCAGGAGACACTGTGGCCCCATCCGAGGACACCCACGGTGTATAAACGTACACTCAGAACCAAAAACACACAGTACAACAGCAAGCAGCTGACACTAATTGAGGAGTCCATAAACACAAACAACTTCTGAGAAAATTGGAAAAAACTCAAAAAATCGAAACAAGAGGAATTAGTGATGCAAAATTGTGACATATGGACAACCCATCTTAAAACACTCTACAACACCATTCAAATTGACACAAATGCAGAACAACACCAAATTCATGAGAAGTTAAATGGATTAGAGCTATAAAGGACAATCAAAATCCATTGGACTCCCCAATTACTGTCCAGGAGCTCTATAAGAAACTTCAGGCTCTCAAATGTAAAAAAGCATGCAGACCTGATGGCATCCTAAATGAGATGCTCAAACTCACTAGTGCAAAATTTTTAAAAACTGTTTAATTTGGTCCTGAGTGTAGGTTATTCCCCTGACATCTGGAATCAAGGACTCATAACCCCAATCCTTAAAAAACAGAGACAGATTTGACCCTAACAATTACAGAGGCATTTGTGTGAACAGTAACCCGAGGAAGATTTTCTGTAGTATTATAAATGTAAGAGTTCTAAACTTCCTTAATAATAAGCACAATGTCTTGAGTAAAAGCCTAATTGGATTTTTACCAAAAAAATCGCATAACTTATCATATTTACACCCTACACACAATGATAGATAATGGACTTCCCAAAAGCATTTGATTCTATTTGGCATACAGGACTGTTCCACAAAATGATTGAATGTGATGTAGGGGGTAAAACATATGACATGATAAAATCAGTGTATACTAGCAATACGTGCAGCATTAAAATTGGCAAGAAAATAACAGAATTCTTTAACCAGGGGCGAGGCCTTTGTCAGGGTTGCAATCTGAGCCCTGCACTCTTCAATATTTACATCAACGAAAAATCCTCAGCCCCTGGTATTAGTCTCGACAATTCAGAATTTAAATACCTACTCTTCGCAGATGACCTATCCCTGCTGTCACCCACAGCACATGGCCTACAGCAGAACCTGGATCTGCTAGAGCAGTACTGCCAGACCTGGGCCCTTGGCAGTAAACCCCAAAAATACTAAAATAATGATTTTCCAGAGAAGATCCAGATCTCAGGGAATTAGACCAAAGTTCTCAATTGGTACAAAATATATACAGTACTGCACACACTACAATTACTTAGGTTTAAAATTAAGCTCAACTGGACACCTTAATGAGGCTGTGAATTAACTGAGAGAGAAAGCACACCGGGTGTTCTACGCCATTAAAAAGCTCATTCAACTTGAAATACCTATTAAAATTAGGCTAAAACTAATTGAATATGTCATTGAACCAATTGCACCTTATGGCAGCGAGGTGTGGGGTCCACTTGCAAAACAAGATTTCATCAAATGGGACAAACACCCCATTGAAACCCTGCATGTAGAGTTCTGTAAGAGTATCCTCCATGTCCAGAGGAAAACTACAAACAATACATGCAGGGCAGAATTAGACCAATATCCACTCATAATAAAAACTCAAAAAAGAGCAATTCAGTTTTGGAAACATCTAAAATACAGTGACCCCCTCTCATATCATTACCAAGCCCTGCAATGCCAAGAGCTTAGCAAAGAAAAGAGTCCCCTCATCTAGCTGGTCCTGGGGCTGAGTTCACAAACCTGTTCTACTAACACTTACAGGACCAGAACATCCAATCAATCAGGATAAACCAAATTAAAACACAGTCAAAACAAAACTATATTGCTTATTGGGAGACACAAGCACAAACACAAAGCAAAATGCAGTGCTTTCTGGCCCTAAATTGACAGTACACTGTGACTAAATATTTGACCATGGTTACTGATCAAAACCTTAGAAAAACCTTGACAAAGTACAGGCTCAGTGAGCACAGCCTTGCCATTGAGAAGGATAGACACAGGAAAACCAGGCTCCCTTTAGAGGAAAGGCTGTGCAACCACTGCACAACAGCGGAACCTGAGACAGAGCTGCATTTCCTGACAAAATGTCAAAAATATAAAACAATTAGAGAGTGTCATTTCCCCAAATTTGAAACGCTTATTCAAGGTTTCAAAGATATCTCTGATGAGAGTAGGCTACCCGTCCTGTTGGGGGAGGACACAGAGAGCTATGGGTTGGCAACGCACTACATTGCTGCCTGCCATAGGTTGAGGGACAGTGTCTGACAGACCAATCAACCTGCACATGTCCTCTACTGTATTGTTATTGTTCAATGTATGGTTATTTTGACACTTGGTTATTGTTGTTACTGTTTTCCCGTTGACAATTTTGATTCTCATTTTTATATTGTAAATATCCAAAATAAGCTTTGGCAATATGTACATTGTTACGCCATGCCAATAAAGCAAATTGAATAGAGAGAGAGAGAGAGAGAGATATATATATATATAGAGAGAGAGAAATATATATATGTAGAGAGAGAGAAATATATAATATATATATATATATATATATATATATATAGAGAGAGAGAGAGAGAGAGAGAGAGAGAGAGAGAGAGAGAGAGAGAGAGAGAGAGAGAGAGAGAGAGAGAGAGAGAGAGAGAGAGAGAGAGAGAGAGAGAGAGAGAGAGAGAGAGAGAGAGAGAGAGAGAGAGAGAGAGAGAGAGAGAGAGAGAGAGAGAGAGAGAGAGAGAGAGAGAGAGAGAGAGAGAGAGAGAGAGAGAGAGAGAGAGAGAGAGAGAGAGAGAGAGAGAGAGAGAGAGAGAGAGAGAGAGAGAGAGAGAGAGAGACTTTTTGGTCTTTCTTTATTGAAACATTCTCAATTCATTTAAAACTCACCCCCACTCCTAAAATAAAAATATATCCTGTACAAATCACCATACACAAAAACCTCTCCTACAACCGTATATCCAAAACATCTTCCCCAGCAATACAGACAGCCCCCCAACACACCATATCTCCTCAAACATCTCCACACATTTGATCATTTTATAGAACTCAAACTCAACCCTAAGGCGCGCAGAGACCATCCCATTAAACAGTAGTAAAGGGTCTGTTATCCCCCACCTTTGACCCTGTTCCTCCTTGTTAGCCAAATAGCTAACTTTGCCTGAGCAAACAGAAAATTCAACAAAACACATTTTTCTTTCTCCTTACTCGAATACCTGTATCCCATTATAAACATCCCAACAGCAAAAACCACCCCCAACCTGTCACACAGACATTCCAACAGAGACATTAATGGCATTAACCTGGTGCACACAGAAAACACATGAATTACAGTTTCTTTCATTTGACAGAAAGGACACCCCTGCCCAATTCCCGGATCAACCCGTGCCAACCAGCTGTTAGTGGCCAGGGCTCCATGAAGAACCCTCCACTGGAGGTCCCCTGACCTCTTTGGTACTGGGGGTTTGTAGAGCGCCCTCCATCTAAAACCCACCATACTCTCCGCCCCACATACCCCCTGCCACTGATGTGCCTTCACTCCTGTTAGGCTTCTAATGCTCCTAACCTTAACACAGAGGTTGTAGAGGGCTTTACCTCCCACCCCTCAAACTCCCCCAGGCTCGGAGTGTTAAAATCTAACAAGTCCTCCAGACCCCCTTGCCAGTCTCCAGTCTCTGCCGTCACCTGCAGTGGCGGGAACATTGGTGGCCCCTCTCCCTTTGGCCTCTCAAACACCCCCTTACCGGCTCAGACAGTGCCTCCTGGACCTCCTCCAGGAATCTCTCCAGCAGCCTAAGAGACGTTATTCCTGTTTGTTGCGCCAAGACCTCCGGGGTTTTCCACCCCTCCTCTCCCAGCAGTCTCAGGTCACCCAGCCTTTGTAAACCCCCTGCCATCAGTTGCCTCTGCAGGTTGGCCGACTGAACCGATCTCAAAGGGATGGCTGGGTTGTGGAAGATAGGCTCCTCCCACTGCCCAGGCTCCACACCCCCTTCTCGTGTGGGTCTTAGCAGCTGCCAGGCCCTCAGCACCGCAGAGTAAAACTCTGAGAGACCTGCTGTACTCAGCCTCTCCAGCTTCATGAGGAACAGCTGCCGGTCCAACCCTAATCCGCCAGCTCTCCTCAGCAGCGCATGCTGGTTCCCTCCAGCCAACATCAGTGTGGTACAGCAGTCTCTGCACCGCCTTTAGTCGGAAAGCAGCCATCCTGCTCTCCAGTTCCACCAGGCCCTGTCCTCCTTCGTGGACGGTCATGTACAAAACTGCTGCCTTCAGCCAGTGATGTCCCGACCAAAAGAAGTCCACCAGCTTGCGTTGCAGGTCTGCAAGCAGACCGGCGGGGGGTTGAGGACAGCCAGTTTATGCCACAAGGAAGATGCCACCAGGTTGTTGATTATCAGCACCCTCCCTCTATATGACACTTGGGACAGGAGCCACCTCCACCTGGCCAGTCTTGACACCACTGCCTGTGACAGCCCCTCCCAGTTCTTGCTGACCCACCTCTCCGAGCCCAGGTACACCCCCAACACTTTAAGCCCTTCACAACCCCACTGCAAACCCCCTGGAAGCAGAGGAGGAGCCCTATCCCCCATGCCCCACATAACAGAGCTTTGCTCTTTCCCCAGTTTACCTTAGCTGATGAAGCTCCCTCATACACCTTCAGACTGGTCTCTAGTTCCTGCATATCTTGCCCATCCCTGACCATCACAGAAACATCATCTGCATATGCTGAGACTGCTATTCCTGTCACCACATCCATGCCTGTCCAGCACACTCCCCGCAGTCTCCTGCGTAGCAGTCCTAAAAAAGGCTCAATGGCTAGTGTGTACAGCTGCCCAGATAGAGGGCATCCTTGTCTAATCCCCGTCTCACCCAGACTGGCCTACTGAGCCCCCTCCCACCTTAACCATACATGACGCCCCAGCATACAACAGCTTCACACAGGTCACAAAACTCTTCCCAAACCCAAACACAGACATCACATTAAACAGATACTCATGATCCACTCTATCAAAAGCCTTCTCTTGATCTAAAGAGACCAGTCCAAAGTTCACATTAGAACCTCTCGACAAGTCCAACATGTCCCTAATCAAGAACAAGTTGTCCGTGATTGAGCGTCCCGGTACACAATATGTCTGGTCCTTGTGTATTATAGAGTCCAGATGGGACTTCAGTCTGTTAGAGAGGACCTTGGCAAAAATCTTGTAGTCCGCACAGAGTAATGCCACAGGCCTCCAGTTCTTAAGTTCACACAAGTCCCCTTTTTTGGGCAGGAGAGTCAGAGCCGCCCGACGGCAGCTCATCGGCAACTCTCCTACCCCGACGCATTCACGCAACACGCAAAAGAAATCCTGTCCAATTGTTCCCCAGAATTTTTTGTAAAATTCCACTGGAAGTCCATCGACCCCGGGTGCACGACCGGGGACATCTGGGTTACTGCCTCTGCCAGTTCATGTGACAACAGAGGAATGTCCATTTCATCCCTCTGTGCCCGAGAGAGCTTAGGGAGTCCTTCGAACAAGACCTGAGCACACATAGGATCACACATTTCTGCCCTATACAATTCAGTATAAAACTCCACAGTCCGCTCCCGCATCTCCCCACCACAGAGGTCACCCGCCCATCAGACAGCCGTAGACAATGCATACCCTTGGCTTCACTGCTCTGTCTTTCCAAACCAAAGAAGAAGGAGCTGGGAGCATCCATCTCCTTGAGCATGGAGAACCTAGCTCTTACAAGTGCTCCCTTTGCTTTAACCTGGAAAAAACTGCCCAGGTCCCTACGTAATCGGCTAAGTTAGCCTGGAGGCCTACATTGCCTTGCCCCACCATCTCTACCTCCATCTCACTAATACACCGCTCTAGTTCCCCCAATACTCTCCTAGCCTCTGAGGATGAGAGAGCTGTGTACTGTTGACAGAAAAGCCGAATTTGCACTTTCCCCACATCCCACCATTGACTCAGAGACTCATACTCCTCTCTTCGCTGCCCCCATCTTTCCCAAAAAGTCTGGAAACCTGAGCAAAAGGTGGCATCTTGTAAGAGCTTTACATTGAACTTCCAATAAGATGCCTGCCGGGGCCCTGGTGAAATAGACAGCCGAGCCATGGTTATGTGGTGATCCGAAACCCCACTGGGAGAATGGTAGCACCCAGCAGCCTATTGCTCTGATTCCTGGACATGTAAAAACGATCAAGTCGAGCTGCACTCACCCTAGCCCCAAAAACCTTCACCCACGTATACTGTCTTGTGTTTGGATGTTTAGTTCTCCAAACATCCACTAGGTCAAACTGATTAAAGATGTCCCTTAACACTCCCACTGACACTGAATGAGGCTCTTCCCCATTTCTGTCTTTTGTAAAATCCATTGTACAGTTCCAGTCACCTCCGATCACCAGCGTCTCCTCAGGCGCTACTTGTGAGAGTTCCTGTCTAAGACTCCCAAATAGAACCCCTCTTTCTCTCCCTGTGTTAGGCGCATACACATTTATAAAGACAAAAACCATGTTGTTAATTTCTGCTTTAACAACAAGCAACCTACCCCTACACACCTCCTTTGAGGAGCAAATTTTTACAGCCAGACCCGGTGCAAAAAGGACTGCCACCCCTGCACTAAGATTTGTCCCATGGCTCAACACACTTGCCCCTTTCCACCAGAGCCCCCAATCAACTTCATTCACCACATCACTATGCGTCTCCTGCAGAAACAACACCTGTACTTTTTTTTTTGTTTTACATATTCACCCAACACACTCCTCTTTCCCGCATCTCTGGCGCCATTTATATTGAGCGAGCCTACCCGAAGAGTCTCCATAAGAAGTGGGAGAAAAGCCAGCAGAGAAATAGACCAATAGCAAAGCTCAAAAGCCCCAGTGTCAGTAAGAAATTAAACATTTAAACAGTGTCTGAAGGTAAACCTTTACGCACTATTGTGACCCACTTCCTCAACCTAAACCGTTTCCTGGGTGAGAGGGCACCATGCCCCTCATTTCTCATAGCATGTTGTACTGATCTTACAAACTTTCTAGGATCAGGAAAAAAGTCTCAAGATTAACTTTTTTCCCTTAGTCTCATTCAGGAACCTTGTCAGTTCTCTCAACGTGTACTTAGACCCCTCTGGTTGACTGGCTGTCAGCTCCGGGCCAATTGAAGAGGAGTCTGAAAAAAATAACTCCTCATCCTCTTCCTCAGACTCACTTTCCTCCTCTTCTCTATCTCCCACCCTGACCACCTGCCCTTTCTCTCTGTTTAGGGCCTCACCCACAGCAACAGGCAACATTTCCATGGTACCTTTATCCACATCCTTTTTCCTTTTCCTCTTGACACCCTCCTCCTCCCCCTAATCTCTTACACTTCCCCACTATACTCTCCTCATCCACTAGAATAACCTGACTAGACGCAGTATCATCTGCACCACCCTCTATAGCATGACTAGGGCCAGCCTCAGCTACACCACCCTCCATAGCATGACTAGGGCCAGCCTCAGCTACACCACCCTCCATAGCATGACTAGGCCCAGCATCATCTGCACCACCCTCCATAGCATGTCTAGGCCCAGCCTCAGCTACCCCACCATCTCTAGCCTGACTAGACCCAGCCTCTGCTTCTCCACCATCTCTAGCCTGACTAGACCCAGCCTCATCTACACCACCATCTCTAGACTGACTAGGCCCAGCCTCTGCTGTCTGCATCTCCTTACCCCCTGCATTTTGACCTCGATTTCCCCCACTTGCACCCTCACTCCGTCTATGGCCTTTATGTGGGCACGCAAAGCTCTTGTGCCCCAAATCCCCACATTCAAAACACCGTAGACTATCTGTGCTGGCAAAACCTGCATAGAGCCCCTCCCCATGCCTCACTTTGAAATGCACATTTAGCTGTTGCTCATTATTGTTCAGAAACATAAACACTTGCCTCCTGAACGAAACAACGTGCTTAACGGCATCTGCCTGAAAACCTGCTGACAGTACACGGAAACCGCTAGCAAACTTACCAAAACGACTCAGCTCTTTCCTAATTTGATCGTCCGTAATAAACGGAGGCAAATTTGCCACTACAACTCTTGTTGAAGGGGTAGAGAGAGGTGAAATTGACACCAACACATCTCTTACAAATATTCCGCTAGCAATTAGCCTACCGACCAAATTTGCCCTTTTCATGAACACAACCACAGCTTTGTTCATTCTAGAAGCAGAATGTATAAACTCAGCTCCTACCTGTTCACCGACCGCGAGCAGAACCTCCTCCACCTTAACTCCGTTCTCAGGAACACACCTGAATCCATGCTGTATCGACAGCGTCTCGTCCGCGCTAGGCTGAGAAGCCATTGCGCACACTACACCTTCCACCCCCCCGGAAAGTTACTCTGTCCTCTTCCACCCTAACTTTGAAAAAAAAACTTTGGATACCGCTAAAAACAAATATTGCATTAACCCTCCACCATAGAAAATAACATGTAAAGAAAAGAATCAAGAAAGTTAGTTAGGATAGAGCTTTCCACACCAAACACTCAAACTCCAAAAAACCCAGCATGCACCGAGAGAGAGAGAGAGAGAGAGAGAGAGATATATGCACTAGAGACAGGTGGTTAATGGTTGAGCAGTAGGAGAATGGAGACTTATCGACATCATTACATTACCCTGGTTGCATTACTGGATATTATGGGCTCAATGACACACAGAGACACATCCAACTCTACTTAACCTTCTCATTTACATAACGACTCCCATCACTCTGATCTATCGTCCACAAACACACATGCACACCTGTTCTCCCGCACGCACACCCACTTGCTCACACACTGAAATTAGTCATTAGCATAAACTTAGCATATATTAAGAGAGTAAGGAGGACATCTGTAATCCACAGCAGTGAAATCTGATCCAGTGCTCATTGCTGAATGTACTCTGTGCCATTACAGAGGCTGCCATAAAATGCCCATCATTACATTTAACAATCTCAAGAGATTATTTTCTTAGTACATTTCCCCACTGATATCGGTTTCATCTCCTCATAAACTATAATTAGTTAAGTCTTGTTTATATGTGATGCTGAGTGTTCAGCTAAATTCAAGGTGTCTGATAGCTTTATCTGTAAATCAGTGAACTATAGTGCCTTCAGAAAGCATCCACACACCTTGACTCTTTCCATATTATGTTGTCTTACAAAGTGGGATTTACATGGATTCAATTGTGATTTTTATTAAACGATCTACACAAAATACAATGCAATATCAAAGTGGCAGAACAATTCTAACATTTATAAAATAATAATGAAGAATAACACATTAACACACTAATATATCTTGATTAGATAAGTATTAACCCCGTCGAGACAATGCTAGAAACACATTTAGCACTGATTACAGCTGTGAGCCTTTTGGGGTAAGTCTAAGAGATTTGCACACCTTGATTGTACAATATTTGGCCATTATTCTTGTTAAAGTTCTTCAATCTCTGTCAAATTGTTTGTTGATTATTGCTAGAAAGCCAATATCAAGTCTTGTCATATATTTTCAAACTGATTTTGTATTCAGGGCAAAAAGATAATTTCTTTGCCATATTTATTGTAGTATTACTTAAGTAACTTTTATCATATTTGTATTCTTTACAGGCTTCCTTATTTTACCTCTGTCATTTAGTTTAGTATTGTGTAGAAACTACAATGTTGATGATCCATCCTCAGTTTTCTCATGTGACAACCATTAAACTCTGTACCTGTTTTAAAATCACCATTGGCCTCATTGTGAAATCCCTGAGCAGTTCCCTTCCTCTCCGGCAACTGAGTTAGGAAGGACGCCGGTATCTTTGTAGTGACTGGATGTGTGACTGGATGTGTTCACCATGCTAGAAGGGATATTCAGCGTTTGCTTTTTTTATTTGAACTCACCTACCAATCGATGCCCTTCTTGGCAATGTGTGGGGTACAAAGATGTGGTAGGCATTCAAAAATCATGTTAACCACTATTGTTGAACACAGAAGGATTCCATGCAACTCATTATGTGATTTGTTAAGCACATTTTTTACACCTGAACTTATTTAGGTTTGCCAAAACAAAGGGGGTTGAACACTTACTGACTCAACACATTTTAATTGTTAATTTTTCATTCATTTTTGAAAATGTTCTACAAACAAAATTGACTTCATGGGGTATTGTGTGTAGATGATTGATTTTTTGAGTCTGTAGTGTGAAAATAGCTGGAGAGATGGTGTCCCACGGATCATATGAAATAGTTGTCTCCACTGAAAATGTGTTTTTCCATTTATCAAGCAATCTGACTTTTATTTCTCTCTCTCTCTTTCTCTCCCATCTCTCTCTCTCTCTGTCTCTCTCTCTCTCTCTCTCCCATCTCTCTCTCTCTCTGTCTCTCTCTCTCTCTCTTTCTCTCCCATCTCTCTCTCTCTCTCTCTGTCTCTCTCTCTCTCTCTCTCTCTCTTTCTCTCCCATCTCTCTCTCTCTCTCTCTGTCTCTCTCTCTCTCTCTCTCTCTCTCTCTGTCTCTGTCTCTCTCTCTCTGTCTCTCTCTCTCTCTCGCTGTCTCTCTCTCTCTCTGTCTCTCCCATCTCTCTCTCTCTCTCTCTCTCTCCCTCTCTCTGTCTCTCTCTCTCTCTGTCTCTCTCTCTCTCTCTCTTTCTCATCTCTCTCTCTCTCTCTGTCTCTCTCTCTCTTTCTCTCCCATCTCTCTCTCTCTCTGTCTCTCTCTCTCTCTGTCTCTCTCTCTCTCTCTCTTTCTCTCCCATCTCTCTCTCTCTCTCTGTCTCTCTCTCTCGCTCTGCTCACTGACATCTGTGAAACATTCCACTTGCATTAATATAATTGATCACATTTCTGAAAGATTTCTGACGTGACAGAATATTAGATATATTCTGAGAGTATTATTTTCCATATTTCACTTTTCAGGCTCAAGTGGAGGGTTAGAGTGTAGTGTGGTGATCTTTCACTCCCATGCTACAGAGATTATGTTTTTTTACAGTGTGTGTGTGTGCGTGCGTGTGTGCATGTTCACATGGAGGAGAGGAGTCTGACCACTGCAAGGTGCCATGATGACCAACAGAAACACGACTACTGCACCACATCAAACAGATGCAATATGGATAAGGTTACCACAACGAGAGGAGTCAGCGGTGGTCAGAGAGAGAGATACAGAGAGAGAGAGAGACAAATAGAGAGAGAAATACAGACAGAGAGAAATAGAGAGAGAGATGCAGAGAGATGCAGAGAGAGAGAAAGAGAGATACAGAGAGAGAGAAATAGAGAGATACAGAGAGAGAGAAATAGAGAGAGATACAGAGAGAGAGAGATACAGAGAGAGAGAGATACAGGTTGCATTTACTGCCAGACCTGGGCCCTGGCAGTAAACCCCAAAAAGACTAAAATAATGATTTTCCAGAGAAGATCCAGATCTCAGGGAATTAGACCAAAGTTCTCAATTGGTACAACATATATAGAGTACTGCACACACTACAATTACTTAGGTTTAAAATTAAGCTCAACTGGACACCTTAATGAGGCAGTGAATGAACTGAGCTAATTCAAATTGAAATACCTATTCAAATTTGGTTAAAACAATTGAATATGTCATTGAACCAATTGCACCTTATGGCAGCGAGGTGTGGGGTCCACTTGCAAAACAAGATTTCATCAAATGGGACAAACATCCCATTGAAACCCTGCGTGTAGAGTTCTGTAAGAGTATCCTCCATGTCCAGAGGAAAACTACAAACAATGCATGCAGGGCAGAATTAGGCCAATATCCACTAATAACAAAAACTCAAAAAAGAGCCATTAAGTTTTGGAAACATCTAAAATACAGTGACCCCCTCTCATCATTACCAAGCCCTGCAATGCCAAGAGCTTAGCAAAGAAAAGAGTCCCCTCATCTAGCTGGTCCTGGGGCTCAGTTCACAAACCTGTTCTACTAACACACTGAAGCCTCAGGACATCCAATCAATCAGAATGAACCAAATTACAACACAGTCAAAACAAAACTACATTGCTTATTGGGAAACACAAGCACAAACACAAAACAAAATGCAGTGCTATCTGGCCCTAAATCGACGGTACACCGTGGCTAACTATTTGACCATGGTTACTGATCAAAACCTTAGAAAAACCTTGACAAAGTACAGGCTCAGTGAGCACAGCCTTGCCATTGAGAAGGGTAGACACAGGAAAACCTGGCTCCCTGTAGAGGAAAGGCTGTGCAACCACTGCACAACAGCAGAACCTGAGACAGAGCTGCATTTCCTGACAAAATGTGAAAAATATAAAACAATTAGAGAGTGTCATTTCCCCAAATTTTAAACCCTTATTAAAGGTTTCAAAGACCTCTCTGATGAGGATAGGCTACCCGTCCTGTTGGGGGAGGACGCAGAGAGCTGTGGGTTGGCAACGCACTACATTGCTGCCTGCCATAAGTTGAGGGACAGTTTCTGACAGACCAATCAACCTGCACATGTACTCTACTGTATGCTTATTGTTATTGTTGAATGTATGTTTTTTTTACACTTGGTTGTTGTTGTTACTGTTTTCCCATTGACAATTTTGATTCTCATCTTTATATTGTAAATATCCAAAATAAGCTTTGGCAATATGTACATTGTTACATCATGCCAATAAAGCAAATTGAATTGAATTGATACACAGAGAGAGAGAGAGAGAGAGAGAGAGACAGAGAGAGAGAGATAGAGATACAGAGAGAGAGAGAAACAGAGAGTGAGAGAAATAGAGAGACAGATACAGAGAGTGAGAGAAAGAGAGAAATAGAGATACAGAGAGAGAGAAATAGAGAGACAGATACAGAGAGAGAAATAGAGAGAGAGACAGATACAGAGAGAGAGAAATAGAGAGAGAGACAAATACAGAGAGAGAGAAATAGAGAGAGAGACAGTTACAGAGAGAGAGAGATACAGCGAGAGAGAAATAGAGAGAGAGACAGATACAGAGAGAGAGAAATAGAGAGAGAGACAGATACAGAGAGAGAGAAATAGAGAGAGAGACAGATACAGAGAGAGAGAAATAGAGAGAGACAGTTACAGAGAGAGAGAAATAGAGAGAGAGAGATACAGAGAGAGAGAGAGATACAGCGAGAGAGAAATAGAGAGAGACAGATACAGAGAGAGAGAAATAGAGAGAGATAGATACAGAGAGAGAGAGATACAGCGAGAGAGAAATAGAGAGAGACAGATACAGAGAGAGAGAGAAATAGAGAGAGACAGATACAGAGAGAGAGATACAGAGAGAGAGAAATAGAGAGAGACAGATACAGAGAGAGAGAGAAAGAGAGAGATACAGAGAGAGAGAAATAGAGAGAGACAGATATATATATATAGAGAGAGATACAGAGAGAGACAGATACAGAGAGAGAGATACAGCGAGAGAGAGAGAGATACAGAGAGAGAGAAATAGAGAGAGAGACAGATATATATAGAGAGAGAGATACAGAGAGAGACAGATACAGAGAGAGATACAGCGAGAGAGATACAGAGAGAGAGAAATAGAGAGAGAGACAGATATATAGAGAGATACAGCGAGAGAGATACAGAGAGAGAGAAATAGAGAGAGAGACAGATATATAGAGAGAGATACAGAGAGAGAAATGGAGAGAGAGACAGATACAGAGAGAGATACAGAGAGAGAGAAAGAAATAGAGAGAGAGAGAGAGAGAGAGATAAGAGAGAGAGAGATAAGAGAGAAAAGAAAGAATAAAACAAAAGTTAATTAAAATAAGTCTTTCAATAATATTCCTCTAAAGAAACAGACAAACTTTTAGACACAGAGGACAGTAGATAGTTACCATATGTTAGATAAAGATTAAGGACGTTCATTTGTTTATTAACACAGAAATCAATTAAAGCTTAATTAAAACAATCACAGAGGCTTGTCACATGGAAATAAGTGGTGGCACAGCGAAATAACCCCATCAGTCATTGGCTTCATTGACACACTACTGGCTGATAAGTCTGTGGCACAGTGATCCTATACTTGTCACACCCTGATCTGTTTCACCTGTCCTTGTGCTTGTCTCCACCCCCCTCCAGGTGTAAACCATCTTCCCCATTATCCCCTGGGTATTTATACATGTGTTTTCTGTCTGTCTGTGTCAGATCGTCTTGTTTTGTCAAGTCAACCAGCGTATTACTCCGTGCTCCTGCTTTTTCCTCCTCTCTGGTTTTTTGCTAGTCCTCCCGATTTTGACCCTTGCCCGCTTTGACTCTGAACCCGCCTGCCTGACCATACTGCCTGCCCTGACCTGGAGCCTGCCTGCCGCTCGGTACCTTCTGGACTCTGACCTTACGATCTTTTGCCTGTCCCTTGGATACTAATAAATATCAGAGACTCGAACCATCTGCCTCCCGTGTCTGCACATGGGTCTCTTCCTTTGCTCTTATAATACTGTAGGCTGAAAACAGTGCTCTCTGCTAAATTATGTCATGGTTATTATAAGCTGGACACAATAGGCAAGCTTCACTTATGATGAAAGACATCCATCACTAGGACGTTTGAATAGACTATTCTCTAAAGACACACAGTCAAATGTAACATATAATGCTTTCCTTTCAAACAATCAATGCTGGGGTATGGCTATTAATGTCAATTACACCATGTATTGTCCAATTGTTAGGATCTGACATATCTTACAGATTGACTTCATTAGCTAGTGAGCTGACATTCTATAGACCATTGGAACAGAATCCTGCTCATCAATATGCGCGCGTGTGTGTGTGTGTGTGTGACTACACGTGTGTTTGTCGGCCGTGTATAGCAGATCTAAACCCTCAAAGCATGCGAACATGGTGCAGTTCATCTATTTCCTCAGGTCTTAAAACTTCTCTGCTGGCAGTGGTATTGCTGATTATGTGTTGTTCAGTTATAGTCCCAACCTTACGTAACATTATCTCACAGTCTGCCATGCAATCAGATTTCACCCAATTATCCTCTGTTCCAGACTGCCTCAGCTTTGCTCTGTTTGGAGTAGGTCCGTCCGCATCACTTCAGAACATAACAATGTGTTTCAGCATGCAGAACGGAACACATTGTTTACAAACCATCATTGTGGGCTTGTTCTGATCTGTCTGGAGGGCTGGAGGTCATGGCCCACAGAACTGTCACCTCTAATGTTCTAGAACTTGAGTACCAGTTCCACTTATAAAATACTGATCTCTTTCCAGTAAGATTGAAGTGATTAGCGACACATTTTTCATTCTACTTCAAGGTCTGGCTCAACACATGATCATCACATAGCCTGTTGGTCCAAGCCAGGAGAGGTGTCACATTTAAATCACTTTATATGTACAGTAGCTTTGATTGGACGGATGTCAACGTCATGTCAACATCATACCTTCAAAATCTTAGCTAGCAGTCATCATCATGAATCAAGTCAACAATCCACTGGCAAATCCTTTTAATCCTTATCATATGAAGATCAATAACGAAGAGAAATTATAGATAAAACAATACATCATGCAAAGCAGTCATAATTGTCAGTAAGTGTGTCCATGATTGAGTCTTTGAATGAAGAGATTGAGATAATGAAGAGATATTTACCCCTCTTAATTATGCCTACTGTTCTGACTTGGTGGTGTACATGTAGCCTGTAACCTGTTTTAGAGAAATGCAATCATCGAATATTGTAAGAGCTTTCATTGTCCGCTTATATGCCCCCTTTATTTACCCTACGGTTCTGACTTGATGTACAGGGAGAACACTGTAAGTATGGCCCATGTTCTGAAATCTGTCGCTCAAAACTTCAAAAGTGCTAAACAAATAGTTATATTGACTACGTCCATCCTAGCTTAATCATTAATGTCATAATCAAAATTACGGATTGCCTCTTATCTGCTTGTCGTTCCCCTTATGCCATAGTTTGTACATCTCAATTGTCATTAGAAACCACATTTGTTTAAGCAAGTGGTAAGATTTTGGGACTGCTGTTAGAACAGCTTTATGTAGGCTCTAACAGTTTGTGGTCACCGTTTGTCAACGTTATAGTGCAATTCATGTTTTGTTTAGTGTTGCGTTGTGTGGTGGCTTTGCAGGCATGTGTAGCCGATGTGAAATGGCTAGCTAGTTAACCGTGGTGTGCGCTAGTGGCGTTTCAATCGGTGACGTCACTTGCTCTGAGACCTTGAAGTAATGGTTCTCCTTGCTCTGCATGGGCCGTGGCTTTTGTGGAGCGATGGGTAACGATGCTTCAAGGGTGACTGTTAATGTGTGTAGAGCGTCCCTGGTTCGCGCCCAGGTTGGCGCGATGGGACGGACATAAAGTCATACTGTTACATTGATACTGTTGACCCGGATCACTGGTTGCTGCGGAAAGAGGAGGAGGTCAAAAGGGGGGTGAGTGTAGCCGATGTGAAAAGGCTATTTAGTTAGCGGTGGTGCGCGCTGGTGGCGTTTCAATCGGTGACGTCACTTGCTCTGAGACCTTGAAGTAGTGGTTCCCCTTGCTCTGCAAGGGCCGTGGCTTTTGTGGAGTGATGGGTAACGATGCTTCGAGGGTGACTGTTGACGTGTGTAGAGCGTCCCTGGTTCGCGTAAAGTTACACATACATCCTACTTTCTATTTTTTTGCCCCACCAATATGTACTTGCTAAAATCGCCACAGAATGACAGTTTATTAGACATTGATTTTACAAACGTAATTTTATGGTGTTTTATTTATAGTCACAAGCAGAGATCAAATCTGGGAGCGTTGGAGTGTTATCCTTGGAATGAATCTACTGCACCACGGGGATAGGACTAACAACATTTTAAAAAGCTGTTCACATCTTTACTCTAACTTCCAGGCTGTGGCCTATTTCTTTGCAGAGAGAGGATAACTACATCTAGAAAAATAAGTAACCTCTTACTCTACCAATCCTCTTTATATACTGTAAAATTGGGATGTTTTAACTTTTATTTTCCCTACAATCTTGATTTCAGAAATTGTGGTGAGCTGTCCATATGATGTCCATATGATGTCCATATGATGTCCATATGTACTGAGAAAAATAGCCATTTGAACCATCATTTAAGGATTTCAATGAAGAGGGAAATGCACTGGACACAGGATTATTTTAGCCTACTGAGCTGTGAGAGAGAAGGTTCAAAACTACACAGGATTATTTTAGCCTACTGAGCTGTGAGAAAGACGGTTCAAAACTACACAGGATTATTTTAGCCTACTGAGCTGTGAGAAAGAAGGTTCAAAACTACACAGGATTATTTTAGCCTACCGAGCTGTGAGAGAGACGGTTCAAAACTACACAGGATTATTTTAGCCTACTGAGCTGTGAGAGAGACGGTTCAAAACTACACAGGATTATTTTAGCCTACCGAGCTGTGAGAGAGAAGGTTCAAAACTACACAGGATTATTTTAGCCTACTGAGCTGTGAGAGAGACGGTTCAAAACTACACAGGATTATTTTAGCCTACTGAGCTGTGAGAGAGACGGTTCAAAACTACACAGGATTATTTTAGCCTACTGAGCTGTGAGAGAGAAGGTTCAAAACTACACAGGATTATTTTAGCCTACTGAGCTGTGAGAGAGACGGTTCAAAACTTATTTTAGCACAGGATTATTTTTTTAGCCTACTGAGCTGTGAGAGAGACGGTTCAAAACTACACAGGATTATTTTAGCCTACTGAGCTGTGAGAGAGACGGTTCAAAACTACACAGGATTATTTTAGCCTACTGAGCTGTGAGAGAGACGGTTCAAAACTACACAGGATTATTTTAGCCTACTGAGCTGTGAGAGAGAAGGTTCAAAACTACACAGGATTATTTTAGCCTACTGAGCTGTGAGAGAGAAGGTTAAAACTTTATTTTAGCCTACTGAGCTGTGAGAGAGACGGTTCAAAACTACACAGGATTATTTTAGCCTACTGAGCTGTGAGAGAGAAGGTTCAAAACTACACAGGATTATTTTAGCCTACTGAGCTGTGAGAGAGACGGTTCAAAACTACTTGAATACCTTTGTTTAAAAAAGTTATACGATTTTGTGTGCAATAGCCTTCTAAAATATCATGATGTAAGAAGATTGAAATGTCATTTGTGTGGTCAAAGTTTGGCAACTTCAATTTGTGTGTGACACTGCATACTACTAATGTCACACTACGCATCAATATTAGCAGAACATTGCAGCAACGTTTTCAGAACTACTTCCATCATCGTTGAAGCATGTTTTTAGGACATTATTGGAACATTATGGGAACAGCGTGTCATAACATTACAGAACAACATTGTAAGTGTCTTGCAGGAATGTTTCCTGTTTGTTGTTATAGGTGCTAATAGTAATATCTTTATTGACGTTAGCTGAAAATTCCAGTAACTTTTTCTCGGAACAACTTCTTTGCTAAAGTATGTTCATGTCATAACATCCCAGTATAACTATATGAGAGTCTTGCAGGAATGTCCACTGCATGTTGTTGTGGACCTTTTGGATGGCGTCTCCGTGAACGTTAGCAGAACGTTCCTGTAAAAACAAATTCAGAACCAATTTGATTGAATCCAGACATAATTGCTAAACTATAACGTCATGAGACCATTGTAGGAATATTAACTGCTTGTTGTTTAACCTTCTACTGCAGTGGACTAAATCAGGGTCATACAAAGTGTTTCTTGGTAGTCTTAAACAAATCTACTTTGAAACAAAAGTATACACCTCACACACATGTTAATGGGCTTAAAAAGAAGAAAACACCTGTACCTTGTCAGATATAGAGCTGAAATGTGTTACATTTTGAGTTTGCATCCCAATATTACACTTATCACACAAAACTTAAATATGACAAAACCGTTTGACATAGAAACACCGGATTTTCGGCAGGTTTAAAACATTTCTTATGAAATAATGAAATAATGAAAAATATTGATAACATTCCACCCATGAGGCCACTAGGTCATTTGACTGCAGGAAAGGGGTACGGGTGTTTTGAATAACATATCAGTCAACATCAGCAGAATGTTCTTGTAATGTTTCCTTAGAACCCCTTCTATTGCTCCCATATTTTGTTGCGGCAGTATGTTCTAAGAACATTACAGTAGTATTGTGTAATTACATTCCCTGACCACCTAATGAGAACCTTAGAGGAATTCTCTGTGGTAGTTTTTACAGATGTTGTGAACAGCATTTTAGAAGAGACCATTTCAATGATATTTCAAAAATATTTAGAGGTTAATAAATAGTTTTTCAATGTACAGTATGTGGGATGTTATCATCCTAATGTTAGCTAAAACCCTAAATAGAAATGAATGGGAATGTTAGCTAATGTCCTGGGAATGTTCCCGGTTTGCTGGGTAAACCCTTTCATGACCTGCCCAGGACACCAAAGATGCACCAATCACAGACCCTGACCAGAAACCATAACAGACCTCTCTGCTTGTGGATAGCAGAAGAGAAAACATGACCACCATGTAAAAACAACCTGAGAGGAGAGTTGGGTTTCTGTGTGGAACAAAAGCAGCTCTAGAATAACACATGTTCTGGTTGAGAAGGAGAGGAGCCCATCGGTGAAACGTTAACAGTCAGTAGACCTTAGTGATGGAACAGACCACCTGGTAATGCATACACCCCCTTCTCTCCTACAGATACCCATTTCTCCCCCACAGATACCCCTTATCCTCCCCCTTTCTCCCCCACAGATACCCCTTATCCTCCCCCTTTCTCCCCCACAGATACCCCTTATCCTCCCCGTTTCTCCCCCACAGATATCCCTTATCCTCCCCCACAGATAACCCTTATCCTCCCCTTTCTCCCCCACAGATACCCCTTATCCTCCCCCTTTCTCCCCCACAGATACCCCTTATCCTCCCCACAGATACCCCTTATCCTCCCCCTTTCTCCCCCACAGATACCCCTTATCCTCCCCCTTTCTCCCTCACAGATACCCCTTATCCTCCCCCTTTCTCCCCCACAGATATCCCTTATCCTCCCCCACAGATACCCCTTATCCTCCCCCTTTCTCCCCCACAGATACCCCTTATCCTCCCCACAGATACCCCTTATCCTCCCCTTTCTCCCCCACAGTTACCCCTTATCCTCCCCTTTCTCCCCCACAGATACTCCTTATCCTCCCCCTTTCTCCCCCACAGATACCCCTTATCCTCCCCCACAGATACCCCTTATCCTCCCCCTTTCTCCCCCACAGATACCCCTTATCCTCCCCCTTTCTCCCCCACAGATACCCCTTATCCTCCCCCTTTCTCCCCCACAGATACTCCTTATCCTCCCCCTTTCTCCCCCACAGATACCCCTTATCCTCCCCCACAGATACCCCTTATCCTCCCCCTTTCTCCCCCACATATACTCCTTATCCTCCCCTTTCTCCCCCACAGATACCCCTTATCCTCCCCCTTTCTCCCCCACAGATACACCTTATCCCCCCCTTTCTCCCCCACAGATACCCCTTATCCCCCCTTTCTCCCCCACAGATACCCCTTATCCTCCCCTTTCTCCCCCACAGATACCCCTTATCCCCCCCCTTTCTCCCCCACAGATACCCCTTATCCTCCCCCTTTCTCCCCCACAGATACCCCTCACTCACATCCCCATTCTGTCAAAAATAGACTACTGGAGACCTGCACAGCTGACATGATCATAAGGATGAGGATGTGGTGGATAAAATAGACCTACATAAAGGTAAATCTCCAGTAATTCTGTATGCTCACTGCAAGCGGCCTTGGCTTGATGATGGTACAGATAGGATGAGGTCAAACAGGAACAGCTCTAAGCTCTATACTGCAGCTCTCTATGTCATGAGACCACAACCAAACAGTCCATACATTCTATAGATTCTAGAATCAAAACAATCTTTTTGAATTTTGATTTCCCCGAAGGTGATACTCGATATCCACCTGTCTTTGTTTTTCTTTGTAGAGGGACAACGTTTCTATATTGGAGACATAGAAAACAGACTGGGCAGGTAGCTCTGGCAGAAAGGGGGCATGACTATTCCACTAACTACGATCAAAGATGACTCCTTTTAAAGAACACCGCTGTAAGAGTTAAAACAATATCTGTTCTGTGACATTATGATACAAATGGCATAAACAGTGATTTCCCTTCAAAATACATGTAATAACCATACAATATGACAAACAAGCCTTAGTTATTGGATTATCACCAACCCTTAACCAATCTATTCACCATGTTGGTCTTAGTTTGTGCAGAGGCTATAAATAGTATTTGGTGTTCAGTGTAAAATTATTTGGTTGCAATGGTAGTACCATTATTTACACAAAACTGGCACTCCAAATTCACTCCATTATTAAAATCACAATTTAAACACAACCATCTTTTATTTTTTACTACCTGGACCTATCATTTGGTTTTGAATTATTGAAAGCAAACTATATGATTTAAATGAAAATGATTTTAATAAACAACCCGAAAAGGTGACTGTAAGAAGCACTCATCGTTTCAAATAGGCTACATGTCGTATTAAAACAGCATTTAAACACTAAATATGTCAGGAGCTAGACAGGTAGCCTTATTACTGTTTTTAGGCTATATTAAAGCATATTATTCAATTATTTGAAGGTTATAGCCTACAAAGAAACACATTGTGAAGTATTTGCAAGTGCAACACACAAGGCTGACAGGAACATTAAGTGCTAACATTTCGTGGTATTAAATCATTATAGTCTATAAAATGTGCATATAGGCTGTGACTTCAAATATGAATTAAATACACATTTTACGAAAAATACCTTTTTAGGCTCGGTGCCTTTCAATGAACGTTTTGAAACAGAGTCTGTGGCTTCAGCCTGGAGAGCAGGCCATCAGAGAGCAGGCCATCAGAGAGCAGGCCATCAGAGAGCAGGCCATCAGAGAGCAGGCCATCAGAGAGCAGGCCATCAGCGGAGAATAACCTCTCCAGGCTTGCAGAGCAACTAGGGATGCTAAATAACCTTCGGGCCGCTCTTGCAAGGCTGGGCGGGGATGCAGAGTTTTTTAATGTAAGCCTAAGACATCAAGACTATGCAATAACACATATGGAATCATGTGCACTGACACCATCCTGCTTTAGGCTACTTGTCTTTTCAGATTCCACAATGATTATTTAGTTGTGGACACTACATCACCACACTCCCTCTCTTGCTCTTGGTCCTCCTCATCTTTGTGAGTCACCTTGATTTTGCACCTGTGTGTTTTATCAGTTTCTTTATGACAATATTTAACAAACTCCATTACAGTAGCTGGAGTGGTACTGGAGCGCTACTGGAGTGGTACTGGAGCGGTACTGGAGCGGTACTGGAGCGCTACTGGAGCGGTACTGGAGCGGTACTGGAGCGGTACTGGAATGGTACTGGAGCGCTACTGGAGCGGTACTGGAGCGGTACTGGAGCGCTACTGGAGCGCTACTGGAGCGGTACTGGAGCGGTACTGGAGCGGTACTGGAGTGGTACTGGAGCGCTACTGGAGTGGTACTGGAGCGCTACTGGAGTGGTACTGGAGCGCTGCTGGAGTGGTACTGGAGCGCTGCTGGAGTGGTACTGGAGCGCTACTGGAGTGCTACTGGAGCGCTGCTGGAGTGGTACTGGAGCGCTACTGGAGTGGTACTGGAGTGGTACTGGAGCGGTACTGGAGCGCTACTGGAGTGGTACTGGAGTGGTACTGGAGCGGTACTGGAGCGGTACTGGAGTGGTACTGGAGCGGTACTGGAGCGGTACTGGAGTGGTACTGGAGCGGTACTGGAGCGGTACTGGAGTGGTACTGGAGCGGAAATGGAGCGGTACTGGAGTGGTACTGGAGCGCTACTGGAGTGGTACTGGAGTGGTACTGGAGCGCTACTGGAGTGGTACTGGAGCGCTACTGGAGTGGTACTGGAGTGGTACTGGAGCGGTACTGGAGTGGTACTGGAGTGGTACTGGAGCGCTACTGGAGCGCTACTGGAGTGGTACTGGAGTGGTACTGGAGCGGTACTGGAGCGCTACTGGAGCGCTACTGGAGCGCTACTGGAGTGGTACCGGAGCGGTACTGGAGCGCTACTGGAGTGGTACCGGAGTGCTACTGGAGTGCTACTGGAGTGCTACTGGAGTGGTACTGGAGTGGTACTGGAGCGCTACTGGAGTGGTACTGGAGTGGTACTGGAGCGCTACTGGAGTTTAAGCGGGCAAGAAGGCAGACTCCCTTGTCTTTGGAGCGCTGAGCGAGTCTCCCAGTCAAATTGGGCATGATCCACACCTCGCTCTGCTCCAGTCACATTGGGCATGCCCCACACCTCGCTCTGCTCCAGTCAAATTGGGCATGTTCCACACCTCGCTCTGCTCCAGTCAAATTGGGCATGCTCCACACCTCGCTCTGCTCCAGCTCCGCTGCCCTTTGCTGCTGTGAAACCCTCAGTCACACAGGAAGGCATGTGTGACTGAGATTACCATATCCAGGCCATGTGGAAACAGAAATTCCCCCCTACTTTTTTAGTTTGACACAGATGTAATGACTCCCAGTCACTGTGAGACAGCAGGAGTAATGGTTAATGTGTGTAGCTTATATACAGTGTAATGGTTAATGTACAGTACCAGTCAAAGGGTCTGCAGATAGACCCTTCTCGATTTCTGTCTTTACACCCGATGTTGACTGTTTTGTGCATGCCAGTTAGCTAGCAGTTCTCAGCTGTTAGCAGCCAAGGGCTAGCAGTTTCTTACTGGGAATAAAAACGGATGATTCCAATAACTGAAGTTTTACGGTATGCAAGGTCCTCAAAGTACAAAGTACATACGAGGGCTGTCGCATCCGAGCCGGTCGCATCCGCGCTTCGGTCTGCAGGTTGTATAACTTTTTCATTACATTTCATTATAGTACAACGGTCTGATTTGTCTAATCTTAGCAATTTCTTCTTAGCTAGCTACATAGTCGTCGTTGTATCAAAGATAATTGCGTAATTATCGTATTTCGTCGTCTCCTATCTGCCCAACACGTTCACCGTCTACCGTAGCACTGTAGTAACTATCACACTCAACTGAACGACTTGATTAGTGTAGTGTTAGCTAGCTACATAGTTGTCTTTGCTGTCTTCGTATCCAAGATAATTGTGTAGTTTAGAGTGTGGAGTCTTAGAGTGATAATTGCGTTATTATCGTATTTCGTCGTCCTCCTATCTGCCTAGCAGCTAGCCAGCTAGCATACGTTCACCGGCTACCGTAGCACTGTAGTAACTATCACACTCACCTGAACGACTTGATTAGTGTAGTATTAGCTAGCTACATAGTTGTCTTTGCTGTCTTCGTATCCAAGATAATTGTGTAGTTTAGAGTGTGTAGTCTTAGAGTGATTATCTTAATTCACCGAGGTTAGCTAGCCAGCTATTTTGTCGTCCTTAACGTAGGAGACACTCCTAGCTAGCCAACAGCCAGCCAACGTCTACTGAATAGAACTTTCGCATTCGGTCGCATTCCGCTTCGCTCCACAGGTAGTATCACATTTTCATTTCATTTCATTACAGTCCCAACGGTGTGATTTGTTTGATCGTAGCTAGCTACATAGCTAGCTACATAGCCGTCTTTGTTTCAAAGATAATTGTGTAGTCTAGAGCGATTTTCTAGGTTAGCTAGCCAGCTATTGTCGTTCTCCTAACGCAACGTAACGTAACCAACACTGCTAGCTAGCCAGCTAGCTCCCGAAAAGCAGCATTGTAGAAACTTCACACTCAACGGTACGACTTGATTAGGTAGTGTCAACAACGCAGCTAGCCTACCCCAGCAGTACTGTATCATTTTAATCATTTTAGTCAATTAGATTCTTGCTACGTAAGCTTAACTTTCTGAACATTCGAGACGTGTAGTCCACTTGTCATTCCAATCTCCTCTGCATTAGCGTAGCCTCTTCTCTAGCCTGTCAACTATGTGTCTGTCTATCCCTGTTCTCTCCTCTCTGCACAGACCATACAAACGCTCCACACCGCATGGCCGCGGCCACCCTAATCTGGTGGTCCCAGCGCGCACGACCCACGTGGAGTTCCAGGTCTCCGGTAGCCTCTGGAACTGCCGATCTGCGGCCAACAAGGCAGAGTTCATCTCAGCCTATGCCTCCCTCCAGTCCCTCGACTTCTTGGCTCTGACGGAAACATGGATCACCACAGACAACACCGCTACTCCTACTGCTCTCTCTTCGTCCGCCCACGTGCTCTCGCACACCCCGAGAGCTTCTGGTCAGCGGGGTGGTGGCACCGGGATCCTCATCTCTCCCAAGTGGTCATTCTCTCTTTCTCCCCTTACCCATCTGTCTATCGCCTCCTTTGAATTCCGTGCTGTCACAGTTACCAGCCCTTTCAAGCTTAACATCCTTATCATTTATCGCCCTCCAGGTTCCCTCGGAGAGTTCATCAATGAGCTTGATGCCTTGATAAGCTCCTTTCCTGAGGACGGCTCACCTCTCACAGTTCTGGGCGACTTTAACCTCCCCACGTCTACCTTTGACTCATTCCTCTCTGCCTCCTTCTTTCCACTCCTCTCCTCTTTTGACCTCACCCTCTCACCTTCCCCCTACTCACAAGGCAGGCAATACGCTCGACCTCATCTTTACTAGATGCTGTTCCTCCACTAACCTCATTGCAACTCCCCCAAGTCTCCGACCACTACCTTGTATCCTTTTCCCTCTCGCTCTCATCCAACACTTCCCACACTGCCCCTACTCGGATGGTATCGTGCCGTCCCAACCTTCGCTCTCTCTCCCCGCTACTCTCTCCTCTTCCATCCTATCATCTCTTCCCTCTGCTCAAACCTTCTCCAACCTATCTCCTGATTCTGCCTCCTCAACCCTCCTCTCCTCCCTTTCTGCATCCTTTGACTCTCTATGTCCCCTATCCTCCAGGCCGGCTCGGTCCTCCCCTCCCGCTCCGTGGCTCGACGACTCATTGCGAGCTCACAGAACAGGGCTCCGGGCAGCCGAGCGGAAATGGAGGAAAACTCGCCTCCCTGCGGACCTGGCATCCTTTCACTCCCTCCTCTCTACATTTTCCTCCTCTGTCTCTGCTGCTAAAGCCACTTTCTACCACTCTAAATTCCAAGCATCTGCCTCTAACCCTAGGAAGCTCTTTGCCACCTTCTCCTCCCTCTTGAATCCTCCTCCCCTCCCCCTCCTCCCTCTCTGCAGATGACTTCGTCAACCATTTTGAAAAGAAGGTCGACGACATCCGATCCTCGTTTGCTAAGTCAAACGACACCGCTGGTTCTGCTCACACTGCCCTACCCTGTGCTCTGACCTCTTTCTCCCCTCTCTCCAGATGACATCTCGCGTCTTGTGACGGCCGGCCGCCCAACAACCTGCCCGCTTGACCCTATCCCCTCCTCTCTTCTCCAGACCATCTCCGGTGACCTTCTCCCTTACCTCACCTCGCTCATCAACTCATCCCTGACCGCTGGCTACGTCCCTCCTGTCTTCAAGAGAGCGAGAGTTGCACCCCTTCTGAAAAAACCTACACTCGATCCCTCCGATGTCAACAACTACAGACCAGTATCCCTTCTTTCTTTTCTCTCCAAAACTCTTGAACGTGCCGTCCTTGGCCAGCTCTCCCGCTATCTCTCTCAGAATGACCTTCTTGATCCAAATCAGTCAGGTTTCAAGACTAGTCATTCAACTGAGACTGCTCTTCTCTGTATCACGGAGGCGCTCCTCACTGCTAAAGCTAACTCTCTCTCCTCTGCTCTCATCCTTCTAGACCTATCGGCTGCCTTCGATACTGTGAACCATCAGATCCTCCTCTCCACCCTCTCCGAGTTGGGCATCTCCGGCGCGGCACACGCTTGATTGCGTCCTACCTGACAGGTCGCTCCTACCAGGTGGCGTGGCGAGAATCCGTCTCCTCACCACGTGCTCTCACCACTGGTGTCCCCCAGGGCTCTGTTCTAGGCCCTCTCCTATTCTCGCTATACACCAAGTCACTTGGCTCTGTCATAACCTCACATGGTCTCTCCTATCATTGCTATGCAGATGACACACAATTAATCTTCTCCTTTCCCCTTCTGACGACCAGGTGGCGAATCGCATCTCTGCATGTCTGGCAGACATATCAGTGTGGATGACGGATCATCACCTCAAGCTGAACCTCGGCAAGACGGAGCTGCTCTTCCTCCCGGGAAGGACTGCCCGTTCCATGATCTCGCCATCACGGTTGACAACTCCATTGTGTCCTCGTCCCAGAGCGCTAAGAACCTTGGCGTGATCCTGGACAACACCCTGTCGTTCTCAAATAACATCAAGGCGGTGGCCCGTTCCTGTAGGTTCATGCTCTACAACATCCGCAGAGTACGACCCTGCCTCACACAGGAAGCGGCGCAGGTCCTAATCCAGGCACTTGTCATCTCCCGTCTGGATTACTGCAACTCGCTGTTGGCTGGGCTCCCTGCCTGTGCCATTAAACCCCTACAACTCATCCAGAACGCCGCAGCCCGTCTAGTGTTCAACCTTCCCAAGTTCTCTCACGTCACCCCGCTCCTCCGCTCTCTCCACTGGCTTCCAGTTGAAGCTCGCATCCGCTACAAGACCATGGTGCTTGCCTACGGAGCTGTGAGGGGAACGGCACCTCAGTACCTCCAGGCTCTGATCAGGCCCTACACCCAAACAAGGGCACTGCGTTCATCCACCTCTGGCCTGCTCGCCTCCCTACCACTGAGGAAGTACAGTTCCCGCTCAGCCCAGTCAAAACTGTTCGCTGCTCTGGCCCCCCAATGGTGGAACAAACTCCCTCACGACGCCAGGACAGCGGAGTCAATCACCACCTTCCGGAGACACCTGAAACCCCACCTCTTTAAGGAATACCTAGGATAGGATAAAGTAATCCTTCTCCCCCCTTAAAAGACCTAGATGCACTATTGTAAATTGGCTGTTCCACTGGATGTCATAAGGTGAAAGCACCAATTTGTAAGTCGCTCTGGATAAGAGCGTCTGCTAAATGACTTAAATGTAAATGTAAAGGTTTGGATACACCTACTCATTCTAGGATTTTTTCTTTATTTTTACTATTTTCTACATAGCAGAATAATAGTGGAGAAATCAAAACTATGAAAAAACACATATGGAATCATGTACTAACCAAAACAGTGTAAAACAAATCTAAATATATTTGAGATTTGAGATTCTTCAAAGTAACATGCTTTGCCTTGATGACAGCTTTGCATATTATTGGCATCCTCTCACCCAGCTTCATGAGGTAGTCACCTGGAATGCATTTCAATTAACAGGTGTGCCTGTTAGGACCACAGAGTGAAGGAAAAGCAACCTAGTGCTCAGCACATGTGGTGATTCCTTCAAGACTGTTGGAAAACCAATCCTCATGAAGCTGGTTGAGAGAATGCCAAGAGTGCGCAAAGCTGTCATCAAGGCAAAGGGTGAATAATCTGAAGAATATCAAATATCAAATATATTTTGATTTGTTTAACACTTTTTCGGTTACTACATGATTCCATGTGTGTTATTTCATAGTTTTGAAGTCTTCACTATTATTCTACAATGTAGAAAATAGTAAAGATAAAGAAAAACCCTTGAATGAGTAGGTGTGCAAACATTTGACTGGTAGTGTAGTCTAAGTGAATGAGATGTTTATGAAGGAAACTTCCCGCATAATTTCCTGCATTGAAAAATACTCATGTAATTTATACATACCATAATGACACATACATACACACTCACACACACACACACACACACACACACACACACAATATGTGTGAATCTCCTTTAGCACACAGCTCATACACCCATGCATAGCCTACAAGACATGCCACCAGAGGTCTCTTCACAGTCACCACGTTCACCAACAGACTTTGGGAGGTGCACAGTGTACAACACATGGAACTCTGTTCCACATCATTGAAATCATGAAAGCAGTCAAATCTGGTTCAAATAACAAATAAAAGGTCACTGCATCGCAGTGCTAGCTGTGTCACCAGAGACGCTGGTTTCGCACCCAGGCTCTGTTGCAGCCGGCCGCGACCGGGAGGTCCATGGGGCGACGCACAATTGGCCTAGCGTTGTCCGGGTTAGGGAGGGTTTGGCCGGTAGGGATATCCTTGTCTCATCGCGCACTAGGGACTCCAGTGGCGGGCCGGGCGCAGTGCACGCTAACCAGGTGCACAGTGTTTCCTCCGACACATTGGTGCGGCTGGCTTCCGGGTTGGATGCGCGCTATGTTAAGAAGCAGTGCGGCTTGGTTGTGTTTCGGGGGACGCATGGCTTTTGACCTTCGTCTCTCCCGAGCCCTTACGGGAGTTGTTGCGATGAGACAAGATAGCAACTACTAACAATTGGATACCATGAAATTGGGAAGAAAAGGGGGTAAAAAAATTATAATAAAAAAACTAATACAAATGCACATATGAAACAGCGGGGACTGTGAAGAGACACATACAGGCACAGACACACGCATACACACACATGATAACATGGCTTTTTGTTGTAGCTAGGGCATGTGGTAGTAGAGTAGTGGCCTAAGGACACACAGTTAATGTGTGAAATCTGTTATGAAGTTTAATGTTATGTTTTTAACTGTACATAGCTACTTTAATTTTGCTGGAACCCAGGAAGAGTTTCTTCTGCCTTGGTAGCAGCTATTCAGGATCCATAATAAATACAATCACCTCGTCTCTCTTGCTCTGCTCCAGTCAAATTGGGCATGCTCCACACCTCGCTCTGCTCCAGTCAAATTGGGCATTCTCCACCCCTCGCTCTGCTCCAGTCAAATTGGGCATGCTCCACACCTCGCTCTGCTCCAGTCACATTGGACATGCTCCACACCTCGCTCTGCTCCAGTCAAATTGGGCATGCTCCACACCTCGCTCTGCTCCAGTCAAATTGGGCATGCTCCACACCTCGCTCTGCTCCAGTCAAATTGGGCATGCTCCACACCTCGCTCTGCTCCAGTCAAATTGGGCATGCTCCACACCTCGCTCTGCTCCAGTCAAATTGGGCCTGCTCCACACCTCGCTCTGCTCCAGTCAAATTGGGCCTGCTCCACACCTCGCTCTGCTCCAGTCAAATTGGGCCTGCTCCACACCTCGCTCTGCTCCAGTCAAATTGGGCATGCTCCACACCTCGCTCTGCTCCAGTCAAATTGGGCATTCTCCACCCCTCGCTCTGCTCCAGTCAAATTGGGCATGCTCCACACCTCGCTCTGCTCCAGTCACATTGGACATGCTCCACACCTCGCTCTGCTCCAGTCAAATTGGGCATGCTCCACACCTCGCTCTGCTCCAGTCAAATTGGGCATGCTCCACACCTCGCTCTGCTCCAGTCAAATTGGGCATGCTCCACACCTCGCTCTCCTCCAGTCAAATTGGGCCTGCTCCACACCTCGCTCTGCTCCAGTCAAATCGGGCATGCTCCACACCTCGCTCTGCTCCAGTCAAATTGGGCCTGCTCCACACCTCGCTCTGCTCCAGTCAAATTGGGCATGCTCCACACCTCGCTCTGCTCCAGTCAAATTGGGCATGTTCCACACCTCGCTCTGCTCCAGTCAAATTGGGCATGCTCCACACCTCGCTCTGCTCCAGTCAAATTGGGCCTGCTCCACACCTCGCTCTGCTCCAGTCAAATTGGGCATGCTCCACACCTCGCTCTGCTCCAGTCAAATTGGGCATGCTCCACACCTCGCTCTGCTCCAGTCAAATTGGGCATGCTCCACACCTCGCTCTGCTCCAGTCAAATTGGGCCTGCTCCACACCTCGCTCTGCTCCAGTCAAATTGGGCATGCTCCACACCTCGCTCTGCTCCAGTCAAATTGGGCCTGCTCCACACCTCGCTCTGCTCCAGTCAAATTGGGCATGCTCCACACCTCGCTCTGCTCCAGTCAAAATTGGGCATTCTCCACCCCTCGCTCTGCTCCAGTCAAATTGGGCATGCTCCACACCTCGCTCTGCTCCAGTCACATTGGACATGCTCCACACCTCGCTCTGCTCCAGTCAAATTGGGCATGCTCCACACCTCGCTCTGCTCCAGTCAAATTGGGCATGCTCCACACCTCGCTCTGCTCCAGTCAAATTGGGCATGCTCCACACCTCGCTCTCCTCCAGTCAAATTGGGCCTGCTCCACACCTCGCTCTGCTCCAGTCAAATCGGGCATGCTCCACACCTCGCTCTGCTCCAGTCAAATTGGGCCTGCTCCACACCTCGCTCTGCTCCAGTCAAATTGGGCATGCTCCACACCTCGCTCTGCTCCAGTCAAATTGGGCATGTTCCACACCTCGCTCTGCTCCAGTCAAATTGGGCATGCTCCACACCTCGCTCTGCTCCAGTCAAATTGGGCCTGCTCCACACCTCGCTCTGCTCCAGTCAAATTGGGCATGCTCCACACCTCGCTCTGCTCCAGTCAAATTGGGCCTGCTCCACACCTCGCTCTGCTCCAGTCAAATTGGGCATGCTCCACACCTCGCTCTGCTCCAGTCAAATTGGGCATGCTCCACACCTCGCTCTGCTCCAGTCACATTGGGCATGTTCCACACCTCGCTCTGCTCCAGTCAAATTGGGCATGTTCCACACCTCGCTCTGCTCCAGTCAAATTGGGCATGTTCCACACCTCGCTCTGCTCCAGTCACATTGGGCATGCTCCACACCTCGCTCTGCTCCAGCTCCGCTGCCCTTTGCTGCTGTGAAACCCTCAGTCACACAGGAAGGCATGTGTGACTGAGATTACCATATCCAGGCCATGTGGAAACAGAAATTCCCCCCTACTTTTTTAGTTTGACACAGATGTAATGACTCCCAGTCACTGTGAGACAGCAGGAGTAATGGTTAATGTGTGTAGCTTATATACAGTGTAATGGTTAATGTACAGTACCAGTCAAAAGTTTGGATACACCTACTCATTCTAGGATTTTTTTCTTTATTTTTACTATTTTCTACATAGCAGAATAATAGTGGAGAAATCAAAACTATGAAAAAACACATATGGAATCATGTACTAACCAAAACAGTGTAACACAAATCTAAATATATTTGAGATTTGAGATTCTTCAAAGTAACATCCTTTGCCTTGATGACAGCTTTGCATATTATTGGCATCCTCTCACCCAGCTTCATGAGGTAGTCACCTGGAATGCATTTCAATTAACAGGTGTGCCTGTTAGGACCACAGAGTGAAGGAAAAGCAACCTAGTGCTCAGCACATGTGGTGATTGCTTCAAGACTGTTGGAAAACCAATCCTCATGAAGCTGGTTGAGAGAATGCCAAGAGTGCGCAAAGCTGTCATCAAGGCAAAGGGTGAATACTCTGAAGAATATCAAATATCAAATATATTTTGATTTGTTTAACACTTTTTCGGTTACTACATGATTCCATGTGTGTTATTTCATAGTTTTGAAGTCTTCACTATTATTCTACAATGTAGAAAATAGTAAAGATAAAGAAAAACCCTTGAATGAGTAGGTGTGCAAACATTTGACTGGTAGTGTAGTCTAAGTGAATGAGATGTTTATGAAGGAAACTTCCCGCATAATTTCCTGCATTGAAAAATACTCATGTAATTTATACATACCATAATGACACATACATACACACTCACACACACACACACACACACACACACACACACACACACAATATGTGTGAATCTCCTTTAGCACACAGCTCATACACCCATGCATAGCCTACAAGACATGCCACCAGAGGTCTCTTCACAGTCACCACGTTCACCAACAGACTTTGGGAGGTGCACAGTGTACAACACATGGAACTCTGTTCCACATCATTGAAATCATGAAAGCAGTCAAATCTGGTTCAAATAACAAATAAAAGGTCACTGCATCGCAACTACTAACAATTGGATACCATGAAATTGGAGAGAAAAGGGGGTAAAAAAATAATAATAAAAAAACTAATACAAATGCACATATGAAACAGCGGGGACTGTGAAGAGACACACATAGAGGCACAGACACACGCATACACACACATGATAACATGGCTTTTTGTTGTAGCTACAGCATGTGGTAGTAGAGTAGTGGCCTAAGGGCACACAGTTAATGTGTGAAATATGTTATGAAGTTTAATGTTATGTTTTTAACTGTACATAGCTACTTTAATTTTGCTGGAACCCAGGAAGAGTTTCAGCTAATCGGGATCCATAATAAATACAATCACCTCGTCTCTCTCAACAATCCCCCATGCTGAACACAGGCTGTGTAAATTGAGATAATTGAGCGATCAGGCATGTGATCAGGCATGTGATCAGAACTGAATAAGAGCAGACACACATGTACAAATACACACCCTAATACACAAAAACACAAACCATTACCAATGAAGCAGTCAGCAAATACCAGCATAATAATAATAATTATATACTTACCGATCTGTTTGCATTCATGCAGTATCTAACAAGGTCTATCGTTTGTCCTATGGGTTCCATGGGTTAATGATATGATGGTGTGTAATGGCTGGTCCACAAATCATTCAGACACAGCTTTCATACCAAAGACATCTGAGCCCTACCCACCATCCACTCCATGCCCTCTGACCCCTGATCAGGGGAACATGGCCGTGATCAGAACCTGAGGGAAACAGGATACGCTTGGATGCACTCTGCTCCACGACACCCAATATCTCATCACCACTGACTCCACAGAGAGAGGAAGGGGGCAGGCAGTCAGCTCAAACACATACAACAGACAGAGAGAGGAGAGAGAGCTTCTGGACTTTCAACAGCTCTTCACTGAACCCCGTTGCAAAGTGACACAAAACAGTATTAAAAAGAGATTGCAGTAGCGAGAGTTAACAAGAGAGACAGGGAGAAAGAGAGCGAGAGCGAGAGAAAGAAAGGAGACTTCCCAGTCAATATGTAAGTAAGTAATTGCTCACAAACAAATATATATTTGTCAATACATAACCTTAATTTTCCCTGATACATACTATAAAACATCTGCAATTTATGTTAATGATATGATTATTATTAGTAAATACAAATAAGGTAAAGAAATAAGGTAATATTCATTGACCAATCACCTTGACCTTGAATTCCAGTAAAGGAGAAACTCAGGATGTTATTTATTTAGGAGTAAATACCCTTATCTGCCTGAAGTTGAGGTAATATGAGTTAGGAAAAGTAGCTATCTGAATCAGAGTGGTATAAGTCTGACAGATGTGGCTTAGACGTTTGAAACCCTTCCAAACCCTCTGTTAATGGAGACATTACACAGAGGTGTGCATGTGTGTGTCCGGACATCCCCCCTGTGTGTTTAGGGCATTCGCTGCACCCTGCATGTCCCGACACACATACTGCAGTGAGGAGAAAGGCTGTACATCAGTAAATCACCTGTACAGACCACAGGTAGTTATTAGCTGCTCAGAGTGAACAACTGTTTCTGCCTCACACACACATTCCTCTAGACCCATCTCCCCAGGCTGCCATCAATACTATTCTACACACACACACACACACACTGCTGTTTCCACCACAGCCCAGCAGAAGATGACTGTCAACACCTGAGTAACAGAGACATCTGCGTGTTGATAAATACCCTGTAATATACGTACTGAAACACCTTGCAGCTCTGACATCTCAATTCCGCTGTCTTTTTTCTTTTTCCTCCATAATCTTCCTGTCAGGGGTTTGATGTCTTGATTTTGGCAGTGAGGCTTGTGAAGTTCTCTCCGGGTCACACTGTTTACCGATAAACACCTTTGCTTTGCATTCCACTACCACAGCACACCTGAATAAACTAGAGTACATATAAACCTAAACTTACTGACATCACCAGGATGTTTCAAGTGATAGGATTATTGTGATTGCCGTAGCATTACATGAATACTGCATGGATTCCACTGTCTGTATGAAATTCCTATGAGCCCATGTTGACCACACCTTAAACAATAACATAGGTCTACTGCAAAGTAGAGAAACGCTTTGAGCCTCGTGCTTGTATTTTTCGTGTCTATCCGTGTGGTCTCTGCTCACCTCTCATAGCAGGGGTTATAGCTGACTCTCTCACTCATTACACCAATAACATCAACTCATACACGGCTCTACTTTCTCCTTTCTTCCCCTCCCCTCTTATGACCAGGGATTGGCAAACATTTCAAAATACCATAAAGACCAATGTATCAAAATAATCTACAAAATGATTGCATTTTGAAATGTATTCAATTAACATACATGTTTTTGAGTTTTTTTAAATACAGAAATACATTTGCAAGTAGATGACCGGAACACCAACAACTTTCTCGTTATTTTTATTTTATTTTATTTAACCTTTATTTAACCAGATAGGCTAGTTGAGAACAAGTTCTCATTTGTGACCTGGCCAAGTCAAAGCAAAGCAGTGCGACACAAACAACAACACAGAGTTACACATGGAATAAACAAACATGCAGTCAATAATACAATAGAAAACGTCTATATACAGTATATAGTTAGTTAGCTGTTGTTAAAGTAGGCTAGTCTAGCTTATGGGTGTTTTGGATGCTTATTGTTTCTTTCCTTGGGTCCAGCTCAGCCCCTTTTCCTGCTCCCCCCATTACCGTGTGTTTATAAATAAACCTAGAGTTTGACGGTAGATTTCTGTTGTCCTGGTTATTTCGTTCACACTTTTACTTTGTCACAATAATAATTTGCATGAGTTATGTTACGGGTCTCATTACCATCCCCCCTAGACTGTAGAGCCAAAAGGGATTCGTAACAACATGGAATAAACAAACATGCAGTCAATAATACAATAGAAAACGTCTATATACAGTGTGTGTAAATGAGGTAGGATAAGGGAGGTAAGGCAATAAATAGGCCATGGTGATGAAATAATTAATATAGCAATTAAACACTGGAGTAATAGATGTGCAGAAGATGAGTGTGCAAGTAGAGATACTGGGGTGCAAAGGAGCAAAATAAATCAAATAAATAACAGTATGGGGGATGAGGTAGTTGGATGGGCTATTTACAGATGGGCTATGTACAGGTGCAATGATCTGTGAGCAGCTTTGACAGCTGGTGCTTAAAGTTAGTGAGGGAGATATGAGTCTCCAGCTTCAGTGATTTTTGCAGTTCGTTCCAGTCATTAGCAGCAGAGAACTGGAAGGAATGGAGGAATTGACTTTGGGGGTGACCAGTGAGATATACCTGCTGGAGCGCATGCTGCGGGTGGGTGCTGCTATGGTGACCAGTGAGCTGAAATAAGGCAGGGCTTTACCTATCGAAAACTTATAGATGACCTGGAGCCAGTGGTTTTGGCGACAAATATGAATCCAGGGCCAGCCAACGAGAGCATACAGGTCGCAGTGGAGGGTAGTATATGGAGCTTTGGTGACAAAACAGATAGCACTGTGATAGACCTGTGATGATCCAATTTGCTGAGTAGGGTGCTGGAGGCTATTTTGTAAATGACATCGCCGAAGTCAAGGACTGGTAGGATAGTCAGTTTTACGAGGGTATGTTTAGCAACATGAGTGAAGGATGCTTTGCGAAATAGGAAGATGATTCTAGATTTAATTTTGGATTGGAGATGCTTAATGTGAGTCTGGGAGGAGGTTTACAGTCTAACCGGACACCTAGGTACTTGTAGTTGTCCACATATTCAGAGTCAGAACCGTCCAGAGTAGTGATGCTGGACAGGCAGGTAGGTGTGGGCAGCGATCGGTGAAGATAATGCATTTAGTTTTACTTGCATTTAAGAGCAGTTGGAGAGTTGTATGGCATTGAGGCTCGTCTGGAGGTTAGTTAACACAGTGTCCATAAAAGGTCCAGAAGTATACAAAATGGTGTCGTCTGCGTAGAGTTCGATCAGAGAATCACCAGCAGCAAGGCGAGGCAGTCATTTGAGACGAAAGTGAGGTTGAACAGGCTAGTAATAGGGGTTGCAACAATTTCAGCGGATAATTTTAGAAAGAGAGGGTCCAGATTGTCCAGATTGTCTAGCCCGGCTGATTTGTAGGGGTTCAGATTTTGCAGCTCTTTCAGAACATCAACTATCTGGATTTGGGTGAAAGAGAAATGGGGAGGCTTGGGCAGGTTGCTGTGGGGGGTGCAGGGATGTTGACCGGGGTAGGGGCAGCCAGGTGGAGAGCATGGTCAGCCGTAGAAAAATGCTTATTGAAATTCTCAATTATCATGGATTTATTAGTGGTGATGGTGTTTCCTATCCTCAGTGCAGTGGGCAGCTGGGAGGAGGAGCTCTTATTCTCCATGGACTTTACAATGTCCCAGAACTTTTTGGTGTTTGTGCTACAGGATGCAAATTTCTGTTTGAGAAAGCTAGCCTTTGCTTTCCTAACTGCCTGTGTTTATTGGTTCCTAACTTCCCTGAAAAGTTGCATATTGCGGGGGCTTTTCGATGCTAATGCAGTACACCACAGGATGTTTTTGTGCTGGTCAAGGGCAGTCAGGTCTGGAGTGAACCAAGGGCTATATCTGTTCCTAGCTCTACATTTTTTGAATGGGGCATGCTTATTTAAGATGGTGAGGAAAGCACTTTTAAAGAATAACCAGGCATCCTCTACTGTCGGAATGAGGTTAATATCCTTCCAGGATTCCCGGGCCAGGTCGATTAGAAGGGCCTGCTCGCTGAAGTGTTTCAGGAAGCTTTTGACAGTGATGAGGGGTGGTCATTGGACCGCAGACCCATTACGGACGGAGGCAATGAGGCAGTGATCGCTGAGATCCTGGTTGAAGACAGCAGAGGTGTATTTGGAGGGCATTTGGTTAGGATGATATCTATGAAGGTGCCCGTGTTTACAGATTTAGGGTTGTACCTGGTAGGTTCATAGATAATTTGTGTGAGATTTAGGGTATCAAGCTTAGATTGTAGGATGGCCGGGGTGTTAAGCATGTCCCATGTCTCTAGCTCAATCTCTCTGTAAATGCCATGTCTATAGGTCTCTGTGTTTCACTCTCGCTTTGTGTCTTAACCTCTCTTTTGTTTAAGCACCTCCATAGCACTTTGTCATCACCTGTGAGTATTATTTTGGTTATGGTGTTTGTTTGTTGCTGGTGGGAAAAGGGGGAAACCAAGACAAGTCGCCCATGGGCATACACTACCCGTAGGTGAACTTTGTTAAATACACTAGTTAGAACTGGGCGGACCACCCACTGTATTTTTGGTTAGTTAGTTAGCTGTTGTTAAAGTAGGCTAGTCTAGCTTAGGGGTGTTTTGGATGCTTATTGTTTCTTTCCTTGGGTCCAGCTCAGCCCCTTTTCCTGCTCCCCCCATTACCGTGTGTTTATAAATAAACCTAGAGTTTGACGGTAGATTTCTGTTGTCCTGGTTATTTCGTTCACACTTTTACTTTGTCACAATAATAATTTGCATGAGTTATGTTACGGGTCTCATTACCATCCCCCCTAGACTGTAGAGCCAAAAGGGATTCGTAACATAAGTGGGGCCTCATCCGGGATCTGTCATAACTGACACCCATGCCGCTCATGTAGATTGTTGTAGTGGTATAGTTCAGTGTTGAGCGTCATAGCTGAAGTAGCATTAGTGTTTGCTATTTTCTTTGGCACTTGTGAAGTAGTGTAAAATGACTACTTTTGATTTGAGATCCTTTTTGGATAACCCTTCGTGGGAGGTTTTTGACAAATGTCGTAGAGTTGATTTAATGACCTTGGCTGACCATTATTCAGTATCGATTCCGCAGAGTTTAGTTAAGGCGGAGGTTAAACAGCTAGTGTTAAATGTATTGTTGGAAGAGCAGGTGCTTGTGTTACCGCTGCCTGAGTCTACTACCCCTGTAGCGGATGTTGCTGCTCCTGTAAGCCCATTGGTGTCTGATAATGAGGGAGAGGCTAAAACACCAGGCACATTGTCCCGTTTTGATCCACTCTCCCCACTGTCAAATGGTGATGCCAGGAGGGATGTCCGTTTAGCACAGTTCCAACTGGAGGTGGAAGAGAGAGCCCAAATTAGGCGAGAGACTCTCCAGTTGGAGATATGTAAAATAGAGGCAGAAAAAGAACGAGAACAACGGCATTTGGAGATGTGTAAAATTGAGGCAGACAGAGAACAAAGGCAGTTGGAGTTCAAAATGCGCCAGATGGAACTGGAGGCAGAGACAGCGAGGCTAGCCTCCGGTCCTACTGTGCCTGTTTGTGAGCCGTCCTCAACTGCTGTGTCCTCAAACACGTTTGACATTAGTAGGCAGATTGCCTTAGTACCTTTGTTCAGAGAGTCAGAGGTTGACTCCTATTTTTGTGTATTTGAGCGTATAGCCGTAGCATTGAAATGGCCTGAAGAGGTATGGTGCCTATTAATTCAGTGTAAATTAACTGGTAAAGCCCAAGAGGTTTTGTCAGCGCTACCTCTGGAGGACAGTTTGAATTATGAAGTGGTCAAAGCTACTGTTCTTCGTGCCTATGAGCTTGTGCCTGAGGCATACCGACAGAGATTTAGGTCTCATAGAAAGTCTTCTAGTAAGACTTATGTGGAATTTGCTAGAGACAAGGGAAATCTGTTTGATAAATGGCATGCTGCTAGTAAGGTAACTGATTTCAACTCTCTCCGGGAGTTAATCTTGTTGGAAGAGTTTAAAAATTGCTTACCCGAACGCATTGTAGTTTACCTAAACGAACAGAAAGTATCCTCCCTGGCAGAAGCGTCTGTGTTGGCAGACGAGTTTGTGTTGACGCACAAGAGTGTGTTTTCGGCTCAAACTGAGAGTAGAGCCACTGAGTTTCCTACCTTTAGCCCTAGTCGGCCAGCAGTAGTATATCAAGCACGCCAGAAGAATGAGCGTCCCTGTTTCTATTGTCATAAAGTAGGACATATGATTAATGAGTGCTTCCTGCTTAAACGCAAACAAGGGATGCCTCTTCGTGCCAAGCCACCAACAGGTGTTGCTCTAATTGCACGGTTGTGAGGTCTGCAACAAAACAGGTGCCTCAGGGTAACTGTAGTTTGAAAGTCTCAATCCCCGACCGCAGTTATGAACCATTCATTTTCGAGGGGTTTGTGTCCCTAACGAATGACGAAGCGTCTCAACGACCGGTTAAAATCCTTAGAGATACTGGTGCGGCGCAGTCATTTATATTGTCTGATGTGTTGCCCTTATCTGACGATACATACTGTGGTTCCAGTGTGTTAGTGCAGGGTATTGAAATGGGTTTTGTCCCAGTGCCATTGCACTTTGTGAAAGTACACTCTGAGTTAATCAGTGGAATATTCAGAGTGGGGGTACGCCCTATGTTGCCAGTGAAAGGTGTGACCTTTATAATGGGTAACGATATTGCCGGAGGAAAGGTAGTACCCGTATTGGAAGTATTGGATAAAAGTGACCACTCTCTCTCTAATGAGCTGGCACAGAGTTATCCACATGTGTTCCAAGCTTGTGCTGTCACTTGTGCTCAGGCACTACAAGAGGGTGACGTGATAGATTTGTCGAACACTGTTCTGTTCAAAGAGGTTGATCAAGAAGATGGATTGTGTGATACCTCCGAGAAGCTGATCACCTCTGACAAACAGCCCAGGAAAGAATCAAAGAACGTTGAACTTATTGCTGATGCAATACAGTTACCAGTCACTCGTGAGCAGCTGATTGCTAACCAAAAGGTTGACAACAAGCTTGCTAAATGTTTTTCTAGTGTTGTCTCATTGGAAGATGTGAAGAAGAAGAACGTGGCTTACTTCATTGATGGTAATCTCCTCATGCGTAAATGGAAATCCCATGTTGACGCGGATGGAGATTGGAATGCTGTTTACATTTACATTACATTTACATTTAAGTCATTTAGCAGACGCTCTTATCCAGAGCGACTTACAAATTGGTGCTTTCACCTTATGACATCCAGTGGAACAGCCACTTTACAATAGTGCATCTAGGTCTTTTAAGGGGGAGGGGGGTGGGGGTGAGAAGGATTACTTTATCCTATCCTAGGTATTCCTTAAAGAGGTGGGGTTTCAGGTGTCTCCGGAAGGTGGTGATTGACTCTGCTGTCCTGGCGTCGTGAGGGAGTTTGTTCCACCATTGGGGGGCCAGAGCAGCGAACAGTTTTGACTGGGCTGAGCGGGAACTGTACTTCCTCAGTGGTAGGGAGGCGAGCAGGCCAGAGGTGGCTGAACGCAGTGCCCTTGTTTGGGTGTAGGGCCTGATCAGAGCCTGGAGGTACTGAGGTGCCGTTCCCCTCACAGCTCCGTAGGCAAGCACCATGGTCTTGTAGCGGATGCGAGCTTCAACTGGAAGCCAGTGGAGAGAGCGGAGGAGCGGGGTGACGTGAGAGAACTTGGGAAGGTTGAACACCAGACGGGCTGCGGCGTTCTGGATGAGTTGTAGGGGTTTAATGGCACAGGCAGGGAGCCCAGCCAACAGCGAGTTGCAGTAATCCAGACGGGAGATGACAAGTGCCTGGATTAGGACCTGCGCTGCTTCCTGTGTGAGGCAGGGTCGTACTCTGCGGATGTTGTAGAGCATGAACCTACAGGAACGGGCCACCGCCTTGATGTTATTTGAGAACGACAGGGTGTTGTCCAGGATCACGCCAAGGTTCTTAGCGCTCTGGGAGGAGGACACAATGGAGTTGTCAACCGTGATGGCGAGATCATGGAACGGGCAGTCCTTCCCGGGAGGAAGAGCAGCTCCGTCTTGCCGAGGTTCAGCTTGAGGTGATGATCCGTCATCCACACTGATATGTCTGCCAGACATGCAGAGATGCGATTCGCCACCTGGTCGTCAGAAGGGGAAAGGAGAAGATTAATTGTGTGTCGTCTGCATAGCAATGATAGGAGAGACCATGTGAGGTTATGACAGAGCCAAGTGACTTGGTGTATAGCGAGAATAGGAGAGGGCCTAGAACAGAGCCCTGGGGGACACCAGTGGTGAGAGCACGTGGTGAGGAGACGGATTCTCGCCACGCCACCTGGTAGGAGCGACCTGTCAGGTAGGACGCAATCCAAGCGTGGGCCGCGCCGGAGATGCCCAACTCTGAGAGGGTGGAGAGGAGGATCTGATGGTTCACAGTATCGAAGGCAGCCGATAGGTCTAGAAGGATGAGAGCAGAGGAGAGAGAGTTAGCTTTAGCAGTGCGGAGCGCCTCCGTGATACAGAGAAGAGCAGTCTCAGTTGAATGACTAGTCTTGAAACCTGACTGATTTGGATCAAGAAGGTCATTCTGAGAGAGATAGCGGGAGAGCTGGCCAAGGACGGCACGTTCAAGAGTTTTGGAGAGAAAAGAAAGAAGGGATACTGGTCTGTAGTTGTTGACATCGGAGGGATCGAGTGTAGGTTTTTTCAGAAGGGGTGCAACTCTCGCTCTCTTGAAGACGGGAGGGACGTAGCCAGCGGTCAGGGATGAGTTGATGAGCGAGGTGAGGTAAGGGAGAAGGTCAACGGAGATGGTCTGGAGAAGAGAGGAGGGGATAGGGTCAAGCGGGCAGGTTGTTGGGTGGCCGGCCGTCACAAGACGCGAGATGTCATCTGGAGAGAGAGGGGAGAAAGAGGTCAGAGCACAGGGTAGGGCAGTGTGAGCAGAACCAGCGGTGTCGTTTGACTTAGCAAACGAGGATCGGATGTCGTCGACCTTCTTTTCAAAATGGTTGACGAAGTCATCTGCAGAGAGGGAGGAGGGGGGGGAGGGGGAGGAGGATTCAAGAGGGAGGAGAAGGTGGCAAAGAGCTTCCTAGGGTTAGAGGCAGATGCTTGGAATTTAGAGTGGTAGAAAGTGGCTTTAGCAGCAGAGACAGAGGAGGAAAATGTAGAGAGGAGGGAGTGAAAGGATGCCAGGTCCGCAGGGAGGCGAGTTTTCCTCCATTTCCGCTCGGTTGCCCGGAGCCCTGTTCTGTTTACCAAATAGTGATTCCTACAGCCTTTCGACAAAATGTGTTATCCCTTGCTCATGATCACCAGTGGTCTGGTCATTTAGGAATCACAAAAACTTATGATCGGATCCTTCGACATTTCTTTTGGCCGGGTTTAAAACAAGATGTGGCTCAGTTCTGTCGGACATGCCACACATGTCAGATAACAGGAAAACCAAATCAGGTTATTCCTCCCGCTCCTCTTTGTCCCATACCTGTCATAGGTGAACCATTCGAGCATGTGGTGGTTGATTGTGTCGGACCGTTACCGAAGACAAAATCGGGTAACCAGTTTTTGTTAACGATAATGTGTATGGCTACAAGATACCCCGAGGCCATTCCTCTGAGAAGGATTACAGCCCCGGTAGTGAGTAAAGCCTTAATAAAATTCTTCACGACATTCGGGTTACCTAGGGTGGTACAAAGCGATCAAGGTACCAATTTCCTATCCAAGCTCTTCAGGCAGGTGTTAAAATCCTTGTCAATTACGCACCGTGTGTCAAGCGCCTATCACCCAGAGTCTCAGGGTGCACTTGAAAGATGGCATCAGACACTGAAGTCTATGCTACGTAAATATTGTTTGGAATCTGAGAAAGTTTGGGATGAGGGAGTTCCTCTAGATTTGTTTGCTGCTCGTGAAACTGTGCAGGAGTCCCTAGGTTTCAGCCTGGCTGAACTGGTGTTTGGTCACACAGTGAGAGGACCAATGAAAGTCCTTAAAGAACAGTTCTTGTCCCAAGAGTTGTGTACCAGAGATGAGAATGTGTTGGACTACGTTAGTCGCTTTCGTGAGCGCCTACACCAAGCTTGTGCTCTCGCAAAGGAAGCTCTGTCTTCCTCACAGAGGAGCATGAAAAGACACTATGATAAAGAGGCTGTTTCTCGTCCACTACAGCCAGGTGACCAAGTACTGGTGTTATTACCTGTTCCAGGATCTTCACTGTCAGCTCGTTTCTCGGGTCCTTATTTAATTGAAAAGAAAATAAGTGAAACTGACTATGTGCTTCAAACTCCTGATAGACAACGCCAATCTCGTGTGTGTCACATTAACATGTTGAAAGCTTACCACACCCGACCCATCACACAGTTAGAGAGTTCAAAAACAGAGGAAGGTACTGCTGTCTCCTCTGCTACTACTGCTATGATAGTGGACTGTCATATTGATGATGTTGATGGCTTGGAGTTGCGCAATACTCAGCAGCAGTGTGTTAGATTGCCCAACTCAGAAATGCTGCTGTCTATCCAATCCGGTCTGGTTCATTTAACGGATGGACAGGCCAATGATATTGTGAGGCTACTACACAGTTTTCCATGTCTCTTTAATGACGTTCCTACTCGCACAAATGTGTTGGAACATGACATTATTGTTGGAAATGCTACACCTATCAAGCAACACCCATATCGTATCAACGCTTCCAAGAGGAAGATAATGAGGGATGAGGTGAAATATTTGTTGGAGAATGACCTGGCTAAGCCAAGTTCAAGCCCTTGGAGTTCTCCTTGCATTTTGGTTCCTAAACCTGATGGTACGTCCAGGTTGTGTACGGATTATCGAAAGGTAAATTCTGTCACAATGCCAGATTCGTTCCCGTTACCCCGACTGGACGACTGTATCGACACTATTGGTGCTGCTAAGTATGTAACCAAGTTAGACCTCTTAAAAGGTTACTGGCAGGTTCCGTTAACTTCACGTGCTTCTGAGATTTCTGCCTTTGTGACCCCAGACAACTTCCTACAGTACTCAGTCATGGCTTTTGGGATGCGAAATGCACCAGCCACTTTCCAACGACTGGTTAACTCCGTATTAGCTGGTGTTCCTAATTGTAGTGCATACCTTGATGACCTAGTGATTTATTCGTCTGAGTGGTCAGATCATGTTGACTCGCTAAGGGTAGTATGTGAACGGTTGGCAGCTGCTTCTCTAACCCTGAACTTGGCAAAGTGCGAGTTTGGGAAGGCTACTGTTACCTATCTCGGTAAAGAGGTTGGCCATGGACAGGTGCGCCCTGTTGGTGCCAAGGTCTTGGCTATAACTGCATTCCCTGCACCTACCACCAGACGAGAGCTACGCCGCTTTTTAGGGATGGTTGGCTACTACCGTAGCTTCTGTAAAAATTTCTCTGCGGTAGTTGCTCCATTGACCGATTTGTTTAGTCCAGCTAGATCATTTGTGTGGTCCCCTGATTGTAAGAGAGCTTTTGAATCAGCGAAAGCACTCTTATGTAGTACACCTGTACTTGCTGCTCCAGATTTTGAACAACCGTTCAAACTTGAGGTAGATGCTAGTGCCAGAGGTGCTGGTGCTGTTCTACTGCAGCAGGACAAGAGTGGAGTGGATCATCCCGTTTGTTATTTTTCACGTAAATTTAATAAATGTCAAACAAACTATGCGACAATAGAACAAGAAGCTCTTGCTTTGTTGTTGGCTCTGCAATACTTTGAAGTATATATTGGTTCCAGTGCCCTACCCGTGATTGTATATACTGACCATAACCCCTTAGTTTTTCTCCACCGAATGTACAACCAGAACCAGCGCCTTATGCGTTGGGCGCTGATTGTACAAAATTATAATTTGGAGATCCGCCACAAAAAGGGTTCTGATAATGTGTTGGCAGATGCTTTGTCTCGTGTGTGAAAATGATTTCTGTATGTTTTACAAGGTTGTTGCTTTGTATTCATTGAAATACTGTAGTCGCAACCCCTAGTGTTGCTCTTTTAAGGGTGGGAGTGTTACGGATACAGTTATCCTGTGTGTGTGTGTATCCTGTGTGTGTTTCTTTTCTCTCCTTCTCCCCTCACAGGTGAAAACCATCACTCCCCAATCAGTCAACAATCAATCATCAATCAGAAGACACACCTCCTCCTATTTCCTACCCTATCACAGTTCCTTCCCCATGGTTTAAAAACCCCATCATTTGTTTGCTCTAGAGCAATCTCTAGCTCAATCTCTAGCTCAATCTCTAGCTCAATCTCTCTGTAAATGCCATGTCTGTAGGTCTCTGTGTTTCACTCTCGCTTTGTGTCTTAACCTCTCTTTTGTTTAAGCACCTCCATAGCACTTTGTCATCACCTGTGAGTATTGTTTTGGTTATGGTGCTTGTTTGTTGCTGGTGGGAAAAGGGGGAAACCAAGACAAGTCGCCCATGGGCATACACTACCCGTAGGTGAACTTTGTTAAATACACTAGTTAGAACTGGGCGGACCACCCACTGTATTTTTGGTTAGTTAGTTAGCTGTTGTTAAAGTAGGCTAGTCTAGCTTATGGGTGTTTTGGATGCTTATTGTTTCTTTCCTTGGGTCCAGCTCAGCCCCTTTTCCTGCTCCCCCCATTACCGTGTGTTTATAAATAAACCTAGAGTTTGACGGTAGATTTCTGTTGTCCTGGTTATTTCGTTCACACTTTTACTTTGTCACAATAATAATTTGCATGAGTTATGTTACGGGTCTCATTACCATCCCCCCTAGACTGTAGAGCCAAAAGGGATTCGTAACAACATGGAATAAACAAACATGCAGTCAATAATACAATAGAAAACGTCTATATACAGTGTGTGTAAATGAGGTAGGATAAGGGAGGTAAGGCAATAAATAGGCCATGGTGATGAAATAATTAATATAGCAATTAAACACTGGAGTAATAGATGTGCAGAAGATGAGTGTGCAAGTAGAGATACTGGGGTGCAAAGGAGCAAAATAAATCAAATAAATAACAGTATGGGGGATGAGGTAGTTGGATGGGCTATTTACAGATGGGCTATGTACAGGTGCAATGATCTGTGAGCAGCTTTGACAACTGGTGCTTAAAGTTAGTGAGGGAGATATGAGTCTCCAGCTTCAGTGATTTTTGCAGTTCGTTCCAGTCATTAGCAGCAGAGAACTGGAAGGAATGGAGGAATTGACTTTGGGGGTGACCAGTGAGATATACCTGCTGGAGCGCATGCTGCGGGTGGGTGCTGCTATGGTGACCAGTGAGCTGAAATAAGGCAGGGCTTTACCTATCGAAAACTTATAGATGACCTGGAGCCAGTGGTTTTGGCGACAAATATGAATCCAGGGCCAGCCAACGAGAGCATACAGGTCGCAGTGGAGGGTAGTATATGGAGCTTTGGTGACAAAACAGATAGCACTGTGATAGACCTGTGATGATCCAATTTGCTGAGTAGGGTGCTGGAGGCTATTTTGTAAATGACATCGCCGAAGTCAAGGACTGGTAGGATAGTCAGTTTTACGAGGGTATGTTTAGCAACATGAGTGAAGGATGCTTTGCGAAATAGGAAGATGATTCTAGATTTAATTTTGGATTGGAGATGCTTAATGTGAGTCTGGGAGGAGGTTTACAGTCTAACCGGACACCTAGGTACTTGTAGTTGTCCACATATTCAGAGTCAGAACCGTCCAGAGTAGTGATGCTGGACAGGCAGGTAGGTGTGGGCAGCGATCGGTGAAGATAATGCATTTAGTTTTACTTGCATTTAAGAGCAGTTGGAGAGTTGTATGGCATTGAGGCTCGTCTGGAGGTTAGTTAACACAGTGTCCATAAAAGGTCCAGAAGTATACAAAATGGTGTCGTCTGCGTAGAGTTCGATCAGAGAATCACCAGCAGCAAGGCGAGGCAGTCATTTGAGACGAAAGTGAGGTTGAACAGGCTAGTAATAGGGGTTGCAACAATTTCAGCGGATAATTTTAGAAAGAGAGGGTCCAGATTGTCCAGATTGTCTAGCCCGGCTGATTTGTAGGGGTTCAGATTTTGCAGCTCTTTCAGAACATCAACTATCTGGATTTGGGTGAAAGAGAAATGGGGGAGGCTTGGGCAGGTTGCTGTGGGGGGTGCAGGGATGTTGACCGGGGTAGGGGCAGCCAGGTGGAGAGCATGGTCAGCCGTAGAAAAATGCTTATTGAAATTCTCAATTATCATGGATTTATTAGTGGTGATGGTGTTTCCTATCCTCAGTGCAGTGGGCAGCTGGGAGGAGGAGCTCTTATTCGCCATGGACTTTACAATGTCCCAGAACTTTTTGGTGTTTGTGCTACAGGATGCAAATTTCTGTTTGAGAAAGCTAGCCTTTGCTTTCCTAACTGCCTGTGTTTATTGGTTCCTAACTTCCCTGAAAAGTTGCATATCGCGGGGGCTTTTCGATGCTAATGCAGTACACCACAGGATGTTTTTGTGCTGGTCAAGGGCAGTCAGGTCTGGAGTGAACCAAGGGCTATATCTGTTCCTAGCTCTACATTTTTTGAATGGGGCATGCTTATTTAAGATGGTGAGGAAAGCACTTTTAAAGAATAACCAGGCATCCTCTACTGTCGGAATGAGGTTAATATCCTTCCAGGATTCCCGGGCCAGGTCGATTAGAAGGGCCTGCTCGCTGAAGTGTTTCAGGGAGCTTTTGACAGTGATGAGGGGTGGTCATTGGACCGCAGACCCATTACGGACGGAGGCAATGAGGCAGTGATCGCTGAGATCCTGGTTGAAGACAGCAGAGGTGTATTTGGAGGGCATTTGGTTAGGATGATATCTATGAAGGTGCCCCGTGTTTACAGATTTAGGGTTGTACCTGGTAGGTTCATAGATAATTTGTGTGAGATTTAGGGTATCAAGCTTAGATTGTAGGATGGCCGGGGTGTTAAGCATGTCCCAGTTTTGGTCACCTAACAGCACGAGCTCTGAACATAGATGGGGTGGCAATCCTCCTTTGTCCCACCTCCCACACATGCGGTGACCTCACCCATTACAACCAGCATGTCCAGAGATACAACCTGTCTCATCATCACCCAGTGCCTGGGCTTACCTCCGCTGTACCCGCACCACACCATACCCCTGTCTGTGCATTATGCCCTGAATATATTCTACCATGCCCAGAAACCTGCTCCTCTTATCCTCTGCCCCCAACGCTCTAGGCGACCAGTTTTGATAGCCTTTAGCCGCACCCTCATACTACTCCTTCTCTGTTCCGCGGGTGATGTGGAGGTAAACCCAGGCCCTGCATGTCCCCAGGTACCCTCATTTGTTGACTTCTGTGATCGAAAAAGCCTTGGTTTTATGCATGTCAACATCAGAAGCCTCCTCCCTAAGTTTGTTTTACTCACTGCTTTAGCACACTCTGCTAACCCTGATGTCCTTGCCGTGTCTGAATCCTGGCTCAGGAAGGCCACCAAAAATTCAGAGATTTCCATACCCAACTATAACATCTTCCGTCAAGATAGAACTACCAAAGGGGGCGGAGTTGCAGTCTACTGCAGAGATAGCCTGCAAAGTAACGTCATACTTTCCAGGTCCATACCCAAACAGTTCGAACTACTAATTTTGAAAATTACCCTCTCCAGAAATAAGTCTCTCACTGTTGCCGCCTGCTACCGGCCACCCTCAGCTCCCAGCTGTGCCCTGGACACCATTTGTGAATTGATCGCCCCCATCTAGCTTCAGAGTTTGTTCTGTTAGGTGACCTAAACTGGGATATGCTTAACACCCCGGCAGTCCTACAATGTAAGCTAGATGCCCTCAATCTCACTCAAATCATCAAGGAACCCACCAGGTACAACCCTAACTCTGTAAACAAGGGCACCCTCATAGACGTCATCCTGACCAACTGGCCCTCCAAATACACCTCCGCTGTCTTCAACCAGGATCTCAGCGATCACTGCCTCATTGCCTGTATCCGCCACGGAGCCGCAGTCAAACGACCACCCCTCATCACTGTCAAACGCTCCCTAAAACACTTCTGTGAGTAGGCCTTTCTAATCGACCTGGCCCGGGTATCCTGGAAGGACATTGACCTCATCCCGTCAGTTGAGGATGCCTGGTCATTCTTTAAAAGTAACTTCCTCACCATTTTAGATAAGCATGCTCCGTTCAAAAATGCAGAACCAAGAACAGATACAGCCCTTGGTTCACTCCAGACCTGACTGCCCTCGACCAGCACAAAAACATCCTGTGGCGGACTGCAATAGCATCGAATAGCCCCGTGATATGCAACTGTTCAGGGAAGTCAGGAACCAATACACGCAGTCAGTCAGGAAAGCTAAGGCCAGCTTCTTCAGGCAGAAGTTTGCATCCTGTAGCTCCAACTCCAAAAAGTTCTGGGACACTGTGAAGTCCATGGAGAACAAGAGTACCTCCTCCCAACTGCCCACTGCACTGAGGCTAGGTAACACGGTCTCCACCGATAAATCCACGATTATCGAAAGCTTCAATAAGCACTTCTCAACGGCTGGCCATGCCTTCCGCCTGGCTACTCCAACCTCGGCCAACAGCTCCGCCCCCCGCAGCTCCTCGCCCAAGCCTCTCCAGGTTCTCCTTTACCCAAATCCAGATAGCAGATGTTCTGAAAGAGCTGCAAAACCTAGACCCGTACAAATCAGCTGGGCTTGACAATCTGGACCCTCTATTTCTGAAACTATCTGCCGCCATTGTCGCAACCCCTATTACCAGCCTGTTCAACCTCTCTTTCATATCGTCTGAGATCCCCAAGGATTGAAAGCTGCCGCAGTCATCCCCCTCTTCAAAGGGGGAGACACCCTGGACCCAAACTGCTATAGACCTATATCCATCCTGCCCTGCCTATCTAAGGTCTTCGAAAGCCAAGTCAACAAACAGGTCACTGACCATCTCGAATCCCACCGTACCTTCTCCGCTGTGCAATCTGGTTTCCGAGCCGGTCACGGGTGCACCTCAGCCACGCTCAAGGTACTAAACGATATCATAACCGCTATCGATAAAAGACAGTACTGTGCAGCCGTCTTCATCGACCTCGCCAAGGCTTTCGACTCTGTCAATCACCATATTCTGATCGGCAGACTCAATAGCCTCGGTTTCTCGGATGACTGCCTTGCCTGGTTCACCAATTACTTTGCAGACAGAGTTCAGTGTGTCAAATCGGAGGGCATGCTGTCCGGTCCTCTGGCAGTCTCTATGGGGGTGCCACAGGGTTCAATTCTCGGGCCGACTCTTTTCTCTGTATATATCAATGATGTTGCTCTTGCTGCGGGCGATTCCCTGATCCACCTCTACGCAGACGACACCATTCTATATACTTTCGGCCCGTCATTGGACACTGTGCTATCTAACCTCCAAACGAGCTTCAATGCCATACAGCACTCCTTCCGTGGCCTCCAACTGCTCTTAAACGCGAGTAAAACCAAATGCATGCTTTTCAACCGATCGCTGCCTGCACCCGCATGCCCGACTAGCATCACCACCCTGGATGGTTCCGACCTTGAATATGTGGACATCTATAAGTACCTAGGTGTCTGGCTAGACTGCAAACTCTCCTTCCAGACTCACATCAAACATCTCCAATCGAAAATCAAATCAAGAGTCGGCTTTCTATTCCGCAACAAAGCCTCCTTCACTCACGCCGCCAAGCTTACCCTAGTAAAACTGACTATCCTACCGATCCTCGATTTCGGCGATGTCATCTACAAAATGGCTTCCAACACTCTACTCAGCAAACTGGATGCAGTCTATCATAGTGCCATCCGTTTTGTCACCAAAGCACCTTATACCACCCACCACTGCGACTTGTATGCTCTAGTCGGCTGGCCCTCGCTACATATTCGTCGCCAGACCCACTGGCTCCAGGTCATCTACAAGTCCATGCTAGGTAAAGCTCCGCCTTATCTCAGTTCACTGGTCACGATGGCAACACCCATCCGTAGCACACGCTCCAGCAGGTGTAACTCACTGATCATCCCTAAAGCCAACACCTCATTTGGCCGCCTTTCGTTCCAGTACTCTGCTGCCTGTGACTGGAATGAACTGCAAAAATCGCTGAAGTTGGAGACTTTTATCTCCCTCACCAACTTCAAACATCAGCTATCCGAGCAGCTAACCGATCGCTGCAGCTGTACATAGTCTATTGGTAAATAGCCCACCCATTTTCACCTACCTCATCCCCATACTGTTTTTATACTGTTTTTTTATTTTATTTATTTATTTACTTTTCTGCTCTTTTGCACACCAATATCTCTACCTGTACATGACCATCTGATCATTTATCACCCCAGTGTTAATCTGCAAAATTGTATTATTCGCCTACCTCCTCATGCCTTTTGCACACATTGTATATAGACTGCCCATTTTTTTTTCTACTGTGTTATTGACTTGTTAATTGCTTACTCCATGTGTAACTCTGTGTTGTCTGTTCACACTGCTATGCTTTATCTTGGCCAGGTCGCAGTTGCAAATGAGAACTTGTTCTCAACTAGCCTACCTGGTTAAATAAAGGTGAAATAAATAAAAAAATCAATTCACACATGGTGTCCAGGGCACAGCTGGGGGCAGAAGGTGGTCTATAACATGCGGAAATGGTGAGAGACTTGTTTCTGGAAAGTAGAAGCTCAAAACTGTTTGGGCACAGACCTGGATAGTAAGACAGAACTCTGCAGGCTATCTCTGCAGTAGATTGCAACTCTGCCCCCATTGGCAGTTCTTATCTTGTCTGAAAATGTTATAGTTAGGGGTGGAAAATTCCGGGTTTTTTGTGGTCTTCCTGAGCCAGGATTCAGACACGGCTAGGACATCCGGGTTGGCAGAGTGTGCTAAAGCAGTGAACAAACAAATTTAGGGAGGAATCGTCTAATGTTAACATGCATGAAACCAAGGCTTTTAAGGTTACAGTAGTCAACAAATGAGAGCGCCTGGGGAATAGGAGTGAAGCTAGGCACTGCAGGGCCTGGATTAACCTCTACCTCACCAGAGGAATAAAGGAGTTAACGGTTACAGGCATGTTTTACTGGCTATGACTGTGATATGTTGTTGTTTATTTACCTAATGTTGAATGTACTGACAGTAAGTCACTCTGGATAAATGTATACTGGTATGTGAAAATTAACACATCTAAATGACCTGCAAAGCCCACTGGGTATTTTTATTACCCTTTTTTTGTGGTGGAGCACATTAGAATAATACTCGGCCTGCTTTGCTCATTTTTACATATACATTTTATACATAGTTCATTTTGCAGATGCTCTAATCACACCATAGTTCCATCAGACTGATTCCAATGCAGAGTGAAAGGGGGCCACAAAATGGTGAACCGTTATGAATAAAATAGTTTAGCAAATATTTGGATTTTGAAAAAATGAATTACCGCTCTGGAAAGTGTCTTGTAGTTCAGCCCAGTGTAATACAAAATACAGAAGTACCCACCATCTTTGCTTATGTCTGTCTGTCGGTCTGTCTGTCTGGGCCAGTTTCCCTTACTTACTGACCTCTCTTATGCAATAAGCTACAGACAGAGGGACAGATAGACTGGGTTGTTTTAGTCACGCATAGCAGCACGAAACGCTGACCAATCCACTGGGAAGGTTCCATCTAAAGAAGGCTGCAATAGAACACACAATCAAACTCATATCAGTGTATTTCACCAAGAGGAAATAGAAGAATGGGAGAAAAGCAGAGAGATACTACTGGTGCTTGATAAAGGAGCATACTGAGCCACAGAGGAGTCACTCAGTCAATCCTAATGGATGAGAGTACGAGGGCGCCACTGGTGGACATCCTGTGTATAGGCCATGAAAACCTAAAGCTTCACTCTGCAATCAGTGACAATACACTTCCCTTTCTGTGATTCCATATGTGTTATTTCATAACATTTCATAAATGTGATGTCTTCATTATTATTCTACAATATAGAAAATAGTAAAAATTAAGAAACACCCTGGAATGAGTAGGTGTGTCCAAACTTTTCACTGCACTGTATACCCATTGATTCTTGAAGAATATGACTTATAAATCCCTAAAGAGCTTGGTTCAACCGTCATACCTCATCAGAAGCCAAAACGTAAGCCTGCGGCCAGCTCTAGGAAGAATCTTGGTGGTTCTAAACTTCTTCAATTTAAAGAGTGATGGAGGTCACTGTGTTCTTGGGGACCTTCAATGCTGCAGACATTTTTTGGTACCCTTCCCCAGATCTGTGCCTCGACACAATCCTGAGCTCTACGGACAATTCATTTGAATTCATGGCTTGGTTTCTGCTCTGACAACTTTGGGACCTTATATAGGCAGGTGTGTTCCTTTCCAAATCATGTCCAATCAATTGAATATACCACAGGTGGACTCCAATCACGTTGCAGAAACATCTCAGGGATGATCAATGGAAACAGGATACAGCTTTGCTCAAATTTTAGTCTCATAGCAAAGGGTCATATTAAATGTAAAATTTGTTTAAAAAATCTAAAAAAAGTGTTTTTGCTCTGTCATTATAGGGTATTGTGTGTAGATTAATGAGAAAAATAAATAAAACATTTTAGAATAAGGCTGTAACGTAACAAAATGTGGAACAAGTCAAGGGTTCTGAATAGTTTCTAAATACACTGTATAATTCCATTAATTTTATTAACTGGTATCGGGGAGCTTCAGATGAGGCTTGTGGGCATCCTAGAGCGCCATCGTGTTCATGAGAGTCTCATCTTTCAATAGAGTGGACATAATACTTTGTAGGCCAGACCGATATTCGGGATGTCTCATGGTCTGACAAACACTGCTCTAGCTCTGCCACCTTTAACTGCAGATGTGTACGGTTGATATTGGTGGATGCAGTGGATTGAGACTTAGCCCATGCAACACAGATATCTCTATTTATACAGACAGGTTTTGATGGGGATTTTGTTATTATGTTAATTCGATTTTTGCTGAGTGTACGGAAATTGCAGGCTACGGGTTAATGTAAAAACAAAAATGGCCACAGAGCAGCGCATACCAGTGGGGGTTGGCTGTTAATTTGGAAACTGGTAATGGCTGTCTGGTATCCAGATCCTGGGGAGCCTAACTAGCAGGCAGTTTTTTCCGCCTGTCCAGATCTGTAGACCCCTGCTCCCTGACTGTGCCCTGCCAATGCCCTCTACCCCTCCCTGCCCCCCTCTTCTACCCCTGTAGAGACCTCTCTCACTCCCTCTCACCCATACTCCTCACCCCTTTATGCCTGCCTTAACCACACATCATCCTCTCCTCTCCCTTCAGTGATCTTCTGATGCTGTCTATGCCAACTGGTAACTATCCCCTCTCACCACATTTATTACTGGAGCACACAGTAATAAGCCATCACTTTATGGCCCTATGCTTGTTGCCTCTGGATTCTCTCTCTCTCTCTCTCTCTCTCTCACACCCCTCTCACCTCACCCTATTCAGTGGGCTAACTGACTGAGTGGGAGGTTGGTGAGTGGGGAAGTAGTGGGTGCCATGGGTATGACTGGAACACAATCCCATACTAAAGGATATTTGAGATCATCAGAGGGTATTAAACATTTAGAAACAAAGGCGGGATTTCTCCCAGTGATTTCTGTGCTCTTTTGAGAACCTCAGAAAGCATACGAAGAAAACAACCAAGAAACAGAGATTATGCTAACAATCAAACATTGTAGTATCGTGTTAACAGTTGTGTGAACATGCTAATCATTAACAATGTGTGTGAACATTATAACGGGCAGATTAGGGCTGTGTCCTGTTTGGCTCCTTTGTGTGCTGTTCCTCTGACTGTTAAATAAACAATAGGCCAAGATAGAAGAGCTTCTCAATGCAACGCACAGTCATGCTGAAATATTCATCATCTTTGTTATGGGACAGAGAGAGAAATCACAGCGGAAAGGAGAAGGAAAACCTTTTACACCAAGCAATATAAGTCACATCTGTTGTATTTTTAAATGCCATACAACAACTACAGTACAATTTAAAGAGAGTGAAAAAATGGTGTGATCCCACTGTTGTCCTTCCTGTGTGCTCCACAATGATACACAGTGAATTTCATTGTCAGATTTATGTCAAGGTTGCCATCAATATGTAACAATTACACTAAAATCCAGAACACAACATATTCAAAAATACAACACTAAATAGCCTAACTCTTTTAGACTCCTGGGGCCTCATTTATCAATCATTCGTAAGCACAAATCTGCTCGTAACGCATGCAGGGGAAACACTTCACGCAAAGTGGGAGATTTATCAATATGAACATTTGCTTGAGTGTGTGCATAAACTCAGCCTATGCTGCCATTCAGTCTCTTACAGAACAGGGCTGTGGGCAGCTGAGCAAAAATGGAGGCAAACTAAACTTACAGAGCACCTATCATCCTTTCACTCCCTCCTCTCTACCTTCTCATTCCCTGTATCCAAGTGCTAAAGCCAATTTCTATCACTCTACATTTCAAGCTTCTGCCTCTAACCGTAGGAAACTCTTTTCCACCTACTCCTCCCTCCTTAAACGTCCACCCCCTTCCCTACCCTCTTCACTCTCTGCAGACAACTTTGTCAACCACTTTGAATAGAAGGTTGACAACATTTACTCAGCCTATTGAGTCCACTGGTCCCACTCACACAGAACTACGCTATGCCTTGACCTCTTTCTCCCCTCTCTCCAGATTAAATTCTGCAACTAGTGAGGTTCGGCCTTCCGACAACCTAACCGCTTGATCCCATCCCCTACTCTGTTCTCCAGACCATCTCTGGAGACCTTCTCCAATTCCTCACTTCCCTCATCAACTCATACCTGACAACTGGCTGCATCCCCTCTGACTTCAAAATGGCCCGAGTTGCTCCCCTCCTCAAGAAACCAACACTCAACCTCTCTGATGTCAAAAACTTCAGACCGGTATTCCTTCTTTCTTTTCTTTCCAAAACAAGTTGAGCATGCTGTCTCTGACCACCTCTCTCACTATCTCTCAGAGTTAAATAAAGGTAAAAAAATATATATATATATATCTTCTTGACCCTAACCAGTCAGGCTTCAAGATGGGTTACTCAACCGAGACTGCTCTTCTCTGTGTCATGGAGGCTCTCCTCTGTTCTCATCCTCCTAGATCTATCCGCTGCCTTTGACACTGTGAACCATCAGATCCTCCTCTCCTGCCTCTCAGGGCAGAGCGTCACAGGCTCTGCACACTCTTGGATTGCATCCTACCTGGCATCCCACACCTACCAGGTGACGTGGAGAGGATCTGTGTCTGCACCATGTACTCTAACTACTGGTGTCCCCCAGGGATCGGTTCTAGGCCTCATCTTATCTTTATAAACCAAGTCACTCCACTCCATTATATACTCACATGGTCTCTCCTATCATTGCTATGTGGGTGACACTCAACCACTTTTCTCCTTCCCCCCTTTTGACACCCAGGTGGGGACGTCTGGGCGTCTCTGCATGCCTGGCAGATATCTCAGCTTGGATGTCGGCCCACTACCTCAAGCTCAACCTTGATAAGACAGAGCTGCTCTTCCTCCTAGGGAAGGCCTGCCCATTCCAAAACCTCCATAATGTCCCCCTCCCAGAGTGCAAAGAACCTTGACGTGACCCTAGACAATGTAGATTATGACCCTACCTCACACAGGAAGCAGCACAGGTCCTAATTCAGGCACTTGTGGACTACTGCAAAAAAAGAAAAGAAGGAAGGGATTCCTGTCTGACGTTTTTGACGTCAGAGGGGTCTGTGTCGTTGTATCTGTCGAACTGCTTTGCTTTATCTTGGCCAGGTCGCAATTGTAAATGAGAACTTGTTCTCAACTTGCCTACCTGGTTAAATAAAAAAATATATAAAAAAATATATATAAAAAAGTGGTCTGAGACTCTTTAGGTGCCTTTTGGCAAACTCCAAGCGGGCTGTCATGTGCCTTTTACTGAGGAGTGGCTTCCGTCTGGCCCCTCTACCAGAAAGGTCTGATTGGTGAAGTGCTGCGGAGATGGTTGTCCTTCTTGACGGTTCTCCCATCTCCACAGAGGAACTCTGGAGCTCTGTCAGAGTGACCATCAGGTTCTTGGTCACTTCCCTGACCATTGCTTTCTCTCCCGATTGCTCAGTTTGGCCGGGTGGCCAGCTCTAGGAAGAGTCTTCGTGGTTCCAAATGTATTCAATTTAAGAATGATGGAGGACACTGTGTTCCTGGGGAATATTAATGCTGCAGACATTTTTTGGTACCCTTCACCAGATCTATGCCTCGACACAATCCTGTTTCGGAGCTCTATGGACAATTCCCTTAACATTTACATTTAAGTCATTTAGCAGACGCTCTTATCCAGAGCGACTTACAAATTGGTGCGTTCACCTTAAGACATCCAGTGGAACAGCCACTTTACAATAGTGCATCTAAATCTTTTAAGGGGGGCGTGAGAAGGATTACTTTATCCTATCCTAGGTATTCCTATTCCTTTTTGAACCATTGGAATGGTTCAAAAATAAACATATCCAGGTGTTAGAATGGCCAAGTCAAAGTCCAGACCTGAATCCAATCGAGAATCTGTGGAAAGAACTGAAAACTGCTGTTCACAAATGCTCTCCATCCAACCTCACTGAGCTCGAGCTGTTTTGCAAGGAGGAATGGGAAAAAAATTCAGTCTCTCATTACATTTACATTTACATTTAAGTCATTTAGCAGACGCTCTTATCCAGAGCGACTTACAAATTGGTGCATTCACCTTATGACCTCCAGTGGAACAGTAGTGCATCTAAATCTTTTCAGGGGGAGGGGGGGTGAGAGGGATTACTTTATCTTTAACTTCATGGCTTGGTTTTTGCTCTGACATGAACTGTCAACTGTGGGACCCTATATAGACAGGTGTGTGCCTTTCCAAATGATGTCCAATCAATTGAATTTACCACAGGTGGACTCCAAACAAGTTGTAGAAACATCTCAAGGATGATCAATGGAAGCAGGATGCACCTGAGGTCATTTTCGAGTCTCATAGCAAAGGGTCTGAATACTTATGTAAATAAGTTATTTCTGTTGTTTATTTTTAATGAATATGCTATTGTGTGTAGTTTGATGCGGAACAATTTGAATTGAATCAATTTTAGAATAAGGCTGTAAAGTAACCAAATGTGGAAAAAGTCAAACGGTCTGAATACTTTCCGAATGCACTTTCTGTAATGCATTGTCATAATTACATTTTAAAGGCTAATAAGGCTAACTATTTATAAAGGAAGAACCCTCCAAAGATAAAAGGGTTCTCAGTAGAACCCGTGGTTATTGGTATAAAATGGTTATTAGTAGAATCCTTAGAGGGTTCTAGGCAGAACCCTTCATAGAGGGTTCTAGGTAGAACCATATACAGGAGGTTCTTCAAAGAACTACCTACATATAGGGTTCTATCTAAAGGGTTCAACCCAGCACCAAAAAGGGTTCACCTATGGGACAAACTGATGTACCCTGTATGGTTCTACTTAGAACTTTTTTTCTAAGAGTATACAAGAACTTTTCAAAACCAAAAACACCTTGGGATTTATACTGTTACATACAGTCTGTCCAATCAGCCCAATACTGGCAAACCAACCTCTCCTGTTCATCAGCTTGATCTTCCATGGAAAACACACACACACACCAACACAAACACGTACACAAGCAGTTCTCCTTGTTCAGCATCTACGACCAGCTGGGACTGGATCATCCTGACATGCTTTGAAGAGGAATAGATCATTCTGGCCCAAGCATTAAGGCCAGCTAGTGTGTGTAATCAGTGTGTGTGTGTGTGTGTGTGTGTGTGTGTAATCAGTGTGTGTGTGTGTGTGTGTGTGTGTGTACAGCTGCTGTTACTATATCAGGACTGGACCAACTGAGCTAAACAAAGTTCACTGCTGTAAAAAAAAAACTTACTGTGCATTTTTCATTTCTCTCTCATTCTCTCTCTCTCTCCCCCATACTCATCCATGATAAATTATAAGACAATAGTTTATTTACAGAACTTTCAGACTCTACCAAAATAAATCTACCTACAAAAAGAGAAACATTCACTTTGTACAAAAATATGATTCTTTGTTCATTCTAGACATAATATGTGATTATCATAGTAGCAGTAGAATATGTCCTATCTAAGCTTAACTAGAGCATGCAGTTTCACCTGTACATGTTATAGAAGTATTTACAGTCATTCAACATGAATGCATCTGATTAAGACACAAAACACTGAGCTCTGGGCACGTCTCATTCGGCTAAAATAGAGTTATGGCTAGAAGGGATGCAGCTAATGTCAAGGCCATGTCACACTCTGGGGATTATACCTTAGACTTTGAACAAACCTACCCCCCCACCGAAAGCCAGCTTAGTTAGTTAATGCTTGCTAGCTTGCAAGGGCGGTAGTTCAAATAGTCAAAAAAGTTGTTTGTAGCAAGTGTAGCCAATATCAGTTTGACAACTAAGGCAAAGTGATTGCAGTGATGTTCCCCTTAAATGTACAACTACATCGTTGACGTGTACTACGATCAAAACACAATGATTCTAAACACTCTCCAAAGTCCCAAATTCGGCAGACAAGGTCTAAACTTTCGCTGGAATTTAAAATAACTTTTGACATTAGCTGCAGCCCTTCGGGCTGAATACTGTCCCCTTTGGAGGAAGTGCGTGCCCATAGTAAACAGAAAAACATTTTGTCCAAAATTGCTAATATATGCATATAATAATTATTATTGAATAGAAAACACTCTAAAGTTTCTAAAACCGTTTAAATTATGTCTGTATGTAAAGCAGAACTCTCAGGGCAGCCATTCTCCCAAACTCTCTCTTGGCAACAGAAAAGTTGGGACAACTTTGACGTCATCGCCCCCACCCTTCCCAACCAGCTACGGATCTGGGAACAGTTTCTATGTCTTCAGCGCGATGTCTGCTTTCAATGGGGTGTTCATTGTGAGAATCGCGCGGGCCTCGTCCTTTGGCGGGCTAAAACGTTCGGGTCACGCGAAAATACATGCACTTACATGCGCGCCCCTGAATTGGAGCTCTCTTTTGTTCCAGGTTTCACCAATTGATGTCGGTTTGTCTGTTCGTGCTGATAATTGTTTTACACGTTTAAAACATCCTAAAGCTTGATTCTGCACTTAGTTTGACCAGTTTAGTCGACATATGATATGTAATTTTGAAGTTTTGATGCACAAAAGTGCGGGACCAGAAGTCATTTTGGATGCATTTCAGCTGAAGCTGTTAGCATATGCTAATACAGAGACACACAACTTGAAACCAAACGATGTATTGGGTAAGTACGATTCCTTCCACGTCTTCTGATCGAAGAACATCAAAGGTAAGGGAATATTTATGTGGTTATTTTGGGTTTCTGTGGACTCCAAACGTAGAGGAGACATACTGCTAATACCTGAGCGCCGTCTCATATTATAGCCTAGTGAACGAATTCTGTAACGTTAAAAATAAATGTAACACAGCGGTTGCATTAAGAAGAAGTGTATCTTTGTAACTATATGTAGAACATGTATATTTAGTCATGTGTATTGCTTGTTATCTGACGTTATCTGTCGGAGCTATCATCATTTCTCCGGACATTTGAGTAGCATTTTTTGAAAATGTCGTCATTGTAAACAGAGATTTATGGATATAAATGGCATATTATTGAAAAAAACATAAATGTACTGTGTAACATGTCCTATTACTGTCATCTGATGAAGATTTTCAAAAAGTTAGTGAATTATTTTTCTTTTAATCCTGCGTTTGTGATTGCATCTATTGTTCGACAAAATGGCTGTATATCGGCTGTGTCTTTGGTGTTGGTTTGACATAAATATGTGCTATGTTTTCGCCGTAAAACATTTTAGAAATCTGACTTGCTGGGTAGATGAACAAGGTGTTTATCTTTCATTTGAGCTATTGGACTTGTTAATGTGTGGAGGTTAAATATTTCTAAGAATATTTTTTGCATTTTGCGTTATGGTAATGAGCTTGAGACTGTAGTCACGATCCCGGATCCGGGATGGCTCGCCGCAAGAGGTTTTAAATAAGGTTACTTTGATACGTCAGTAAAGGCACTGAGACACTATTGAGACACAGCCATAGGGATCATGGGTAGTGTAGTTTGAGAAGCCAGGCCTACGTGAGCCCTATGAGTGTTTGACTGGTATGAAAGAAGATTATACCTCTGTAAGAAGAGTCTATCGTAGTCCATATTATCAACTGCAGGATCCTAGTTCCCATGTCGTTATAACTGTCCCTCAACTAAACATGATCATATTCCCTATTGTCCCCTCTTACACCTATAAACATTGATGGTCTCCCCTAATATTTTGACTGATTACACTTTTGGCTACTGCTGTTTCAGTAGCAACTCCTCCTCTTTGTTACCCTCACCACTTCATCCACTCCTCCACTGCCCTACCCTCTCGCCATCCTTTTCTTTATCCCTCTCTGCACCCCTCTCTCCATGGTGTCGTCTGTTCCTGCTCTTCTTCAGCTCCTGGATGTGTTTCCATTTTCCTGCCCCTTGCCCTCTCCCCCCTCTCCTATTGGCCGGCCTCTTTTCCAGCCACAGCGAATCACAGTAGTCCTCCAGCGAGCCAATGGGAGAACTCATCACACGCAGATAATCCTTATAGCGTTGACGAGACTCAGTCCCGGGGCGAACTTCAACGCTGGGGTCCTCGCTGGGCTTGGTCCGCCCATCCAGATGCCCATAGGGAATGAGACGAAGTGTAAGGCGGAGCAAAGTGTGTGTGAAGTGAGTGTGTTCCTGTGCCACACACACATACACGCCAGCGTCGGCAGGATGGAGAGAGCGGATGAGAAAACCACGGTCTGTAAGGACCACTCTGTCATCTGGCCTCACCTAGGAGAGGGGGTGAGATGAGAGAGTACACTTGCTATAAGCAGTCATATACTGTAGTACTCTATAAAGACAATAATAGGAATTAAACATTAGACAGACTTTTAGCCTAACAACCAAGAAAACACAGGGAGATACGCAGAACAACATTGATAATGAAACATGTGGAATGTGTGATACGGGCATCAGGTAGCCTAACGGTTAGGAGAGATGGACCAGTAACAGAAAGGTCACTGGTTCAAATCCCTGAGTTGACTAGGTGAAAAATCTGCTGATGTGCCCTTGAGCAAGCCACCTAACCCTAATTGGTCCAAGGTCGCCGTCAACAATAGTGGATCCCTGGCTCTGACCCCACTCTCAGGAGGAGTGGGATATGCAAAGAAAATAAAATCCAATTCACGTGTACGTGTGAAATAGGACAAATGTGAGCACCTAATTATCGTATCTTATATCTGGATGAACGAACACTCAGGTCTAACAGGGAAAACCAGACCCATCAACACCAGACTGTAACCCTTCAACAACATGTCACACACCAATGCCTCACTCACGCACACAGCTAATTTGCACTCAAGGTGTGTTAAGCATGGTAATGGCCCTTGAAACAGGATGCACATTAAAGGTTTGGGTGCGGTGTTTGTCGACTGATGGGGTCAGAGGTGTGTGTGTCACGGTCAGTGGTGCTAGTGTAGCAGCGTGATAATCGTCTTCCCTCCATGCCCACAAACATCCCCTGTGATTCATCAGGTGACACGGCCTAAAACAACACAGCTGGGCTCTGTGTGTGTGAGAGAGAGAGGGAGTAAGCGGGAACGTTTCAAAGCATACCTCCCCCCTGCCAGCGGTGAAGAGGAAGAGATCATTCTGGCCAGCTAGTGTGTGTGATCTGTGTGTGCGTGTTGATGTCGATGATGTGTAGCTGAGCCAGAGGCAGCAGACCGTACAGCTGGGATATGATTGGAGTCTGGACATGGTGGCCCATATAGAGAGGTTCTAGAGTTTAGCACTGTGCTATTATAGGTATATACTTTACAGGTGGAATCTGACTGTAGTTTGTAGAGAGTCGAGTGGAATGTACTGTACTGTATGTTTCACACGATTCTGCATTTATTCTGAGTATGTTTTGTTTGAATCAACCGTTTGGAGACAACATAGGGAACAAAATCAATTCTAGCTTTTAAAGTGGCAGAAGCCTACATTGGATGTACAATGTTCAATGACAGCATTATTTAATCTGCAGTTATTCTTCTGCTATTTAATCTGTTAGAGATAATATTGATATGTTAATAGAATCTTCTGATTGCATTTAGTTAAAACAATATAATTGTAATCTATTAGCTTCCAAAATGTAAGTAGGAAACACACTCTGATGGAAAGGGTTGTCCTCTGCACTTTGTAAAAACCCAGAGTGCATTGAGTGAATGTTGGAAAATGTTATTGGTTCCTTTGTAAACAAAGCCATGTGAATGCAAAGAGGACTCGAACCACAAAGTAAGTGAAGTGAACTGGCAAAAGAGCTTAGTCCTCAGTAAAAGGCAAGGGCAGTGTGAAAACAAAGATAACTGAGTTACTTCGCTTTTCTCAATCCCAGAGTTGACTTTATAGAGGACTGAGATCAGGGATGTTAAACAGGACTACAGTACATTTACATTTACATTTAAGTCATTTAGCAGACGCTCTTATCCAGAGCGACTTACAAATTGGTGCATTCACCTTATGACATCCAGTGGAACAGTAGTGCATCTAAAACATCAGACTACAGTACATCAAGGCAAAGGCTGGCTACTTTGAAGAATCTCAATTAATACAATATATTTAGATTTGTTTAACACTCTTTTGGTTACTACATGATTCCATATTTGTTATTTCATAGTTTTGATGTTTTCACTATTATTCTACAATGTAGAAAATAGTAAAAATAAAGAAAAACAGGGAGTACAGGAGAGGGCTCAGAACGCACCCTTGTGGGGCCTCAGTGTTGAGGATCAGCGGGATGGAGATGTTGTTACCTACCCTCACCACGTCCAGTACCCAGTTGATCAGGGTGATGACGAGTTTGGGGGGGTGCTATGGTGTTAAATGCTGATCTGTGGTCAATGAACAGCATTCTCACATAGGTAGTTCTCTTGTCCAGATGGGTTAGGGTAGTGTGGTTGTGATTGCATCGTCTGTGGACCTATTTGGGGCGGTAAGCAAATTGGAGTGGGTCTAGGGTGTCAGGTAGGGTGGAGGTGATATGGACCTTGACTAGTCTCTTAAAGCACTTCATGAGTGCTACAGGGCGGTAGTCGTTTAGCTCAGTTACCTTAGCTTTCTTGGGAACAGGAACAATGGTGGCCCTCTTGAAGCATGTGGGAACAGCATACTGGGATAAGGATTGATTGAATATGTCCGTAAACACACCAGCCAGCTGGTCTGCGCATGCTCTGAGGACGCGGCTGGGGATGCCATCTGGGCCTGGAGCCCTGCGAGGGTTAACATGTTTAAATGTTTTACTCAAGTCAGCTGCAGTGAAGGAGAGTCCGCAGGTTTTGGTAGTGGGCCATGTCAGTGGCACTGTATTTTCCTCAAAGCGAGCAAAGAAGTTGTTTAGTCTGTCTGGGAGCAAGACATCCTGGTCCGTGACGGGGCTGATTTTCTTTTTTGTAATCCGTGATTGACTGTAGACCCTTCCACATACCTCTTGTGTCTGAGCCACTGAATTGAAACTCTACTTTATCTCTATACTGATGCTTAGCTTGTTTGATTGTCTTGCGGAGGGATTAGCTACACTGTTTGTATTCGGTCATGTTTCCGGTCACCTTGCCCTGATTAAAAGCAGTGGTTTGTGCTTTCAGTTTCGCTCGAATACTGCCATCAATCTACGGTTTCTGGTTTGGGAATGTTTTAATAGATGCTGTGGGTATGACATCGCCGATGCACTTGCTAATAAACTCGCTCACCGAATCAGCGTATTTGTCAATGTTGTTGTTGGACGCAATGCGGAACATATCCCAGTCCACGTGATCAAATCAATCTTGAAGTGTGGAATCAGATTGGTCGGACCAGCGTTGAACAGACCTGAGCACGGAAGCTTCCTGTTTTAGTCTCTGTCTATAGGCAGGGAGCAACAAAATGGAGTCGTGGTCAGCTTTTCCGAAAGGAGGGCGGGGGAGGGCCTTATATGCGTCGCGGAAGTTTGAATAACAATGTTCCAGGGTTTTGCTAACCCTGGTAGAACAATCGACATGCAGATAGAATTTAGGGAGTCTTGTTTTCAGATTAGCCTTGTTAAAATCCCCAGCTACAATGAATGCAGCCTCAGGATATGTGATTTCCAGTTTACATAGAGTCAAATGAAATTCGTTCAGGGCCATCGATGTGTCTGCTTGAGGGGGAATATATGCGGCTGTGATTATAATTGAAGAGAATTCTCTTGGTAGATAGTGCGGTCGACATTTGATTGTGAGGAATTCTAAATCAGGTGAACAGAAGGTCTTAAGTTCCTTACCAGAAAGATGCTTGTTTCTGTCGGCGCAATGCGTGAAGAAACCAGCTGGCTGTACCGACTCGGATAGCGTGTCTCGAGTGAGCCATGTTTCCGTGAAGCAAAGAACGTTACAGTCTATTATGTCTCTCTGGAATGCTACCCTTGCTCAGATTTCGTCTACCTTGTTGTCAATAGACTGGACATTGGTGAGTAGTATACTCGGGAGCCGTGTGCGATGCGCCCGTCTCCGGAGCCTGACCAGAAGATCGCTTCGTCTGCCCCTTTTACGGTGACGTTGTTTTGGTTCGCCGGCTGGGATCTGATCCATTGTCCTGGGTGGTGGACAAAACAGAGGATCCGCTTTGGGAAAGTCGTATTCCTGGTCGTAATGATGGTGAGTTGACGTTGCTCTTATATCCAATAGTTCCTCCCGACTGTATGTAATAAAACCTAAGATTACCTGGGGTACCAATGTAAGAAAAAATACATTAAAAAACTAAATACTGCATAGTTTCCTAGGAACACGAAGCGAGGCGGCAACCTCCTTCCCATTGTGTTGCTAACCCACAAACACATGGCCCTGCCTGGGGAGGACAGGGTTATGGTTTCCCCTGTAGAGGCACACATAAACACATGCATATGCACACTCACACACTCAGAATCATACACACTCACATCACACATGGCCAATAAAGAAAGCAGGGAAGGTCTGGGGTAAAAGGTTGAGGTGACAGGGAAGACGGAACATGAGGAGAAGTAAAACAAGGGGAGAAGAGAGGATGGAGGAAGGCGAGGGGAGAGGGGTGATGAGAAGAGAATGATAGGGGAGGTAGAAGGGACACGGTGTAATAACTGAAGGTGTTGATTAGGCCAGTCTCTGTCATCTGGTTAAGGGGATGAGTGTCAACTTCAATGAGTTGCTCTGCTCCCCTTTCCTTACCAAAACAACCCCACCCTCTCCCTGTCCCTCTCAGTGTCTGGTCTCAGTCAATCACCACCTGTCTAACAGAGAAAGGGTTCCGGAACGTTCTATTTCCTCATAACGATCCGTGAGTTCAGGGAGAGAAGAGAATAGATGAGGTGGCAGGAGGTAGAGGAGAAAGACGAGCATGAGAAAGAGAGAGAAAAAATATGGATATTTGTATGGGCTGTGTTTCTGCACAACTATCATTATCACTCCTCTCCATCTTGAAGTTACTAGTGTTTGACCCTTTGTCATCGGCTCTCTGCTCTACAGAGGAGAGAGTTGACAGTTGAATGTGTAGGTCTTAGACAAGGCTACTCATCGAACATCAAACAAGGAGAAGACCTGATGCATATACTGTTACATACGACACAGTGGTGGAAAAAGTACCCAATTGTCATACTGTAGTAAAAGTAAAGATACACTCATAGAAAATGACTCAAGTAAAAGTGAAAGTCACCCAGTAAAATACTACTTGAGTAAAAGTCTAAAAGTATTCAGTTTAAAATATACTTAAGTATCAAAAGTAGATGTAATTGCAAAAATATACATAAGTGCCAAACGGCACAAATGTATTGTTTTTTAAATTATTTACAGATAGTCAAGGGCACACTCCAACACTCAGACATAGTTTACAAATGAAGCATTTGTGTTTAGTGAGTCTGCCAGGTCAGAGGCAGTAGGGATGACCAGGGATGTTATTTTAAGTGTGTTAATTGGACCTGTCCTGATAAGAATTGAAAATGTAACAAGTACTTTTGGGTGTCAGGGAAAATGTATGGAGTAAAAAGTACATTATTTTCTTTAGGAATGTAGTGGGAGCAAAAATACAAGTTGTAAAAAAAATATGAATAGTAAAGTACAGATACCCCAAAAAACAACTTAAGTAGTACTTTACACCACTGATACTACAAAAAGGTTCTCAGTTGAACCATACAGGGTTCATCAGTTTGTCCCTACAGGGTAACCCTTTTCGGTGCTGGGTAGAACCCTTTAAATAGAACCCTCTATGTAGTGTTCTTCAAAGAACCTCCTGTATATGGTTCTACCTAGAACCCTCTATGAAGGGTTCTGCCTAAAACCCTCTATGAAGGGTTCTATCAAGAACCCTATGATTGTTGGGGGGTTCTTCCTAGAACCAGCCTTATTAAGCTTTAAAATGTAATTATGCCAATACATTACCTACAGTGCATTGGGAAAGTATTCAGACCCCTTGACTTTTTCCATGTTTTGTTACGTTACAGCCTTATTCTAAAATGTATTAAATTACTTTATTTCCTCATCAAGCAAAAACAGGTTTTTAGACATGTTTGCTCATTTATAATATAATTTGGCAGCGATTTTATAATTTGGCAGTGATTACAGATGAATTTACCACAGGTGGACTGCAATCAAGTTCCAAACACACCTCAAGGATGATGAATGGAAACAGGATGTACTTGAGCCTGTACTTTAATACATTTTAGAATAAGGGTGTAGCATAACATAATGTGGAAAAGGTTAATGGGTCTGAATACTTTCCAAATGCACTTTCTATAAGGCCTTTCTTCTAGTGCCTAGTTATAACCTGACACAGTGTTGTTAGGAATCTCCTGGTTTACAGGCCACATCTCTCCTGTAAGTCACATTATGGTGGTTCGCAAAGTGATGTGTATTTCCTATTGGTTTAAAGACCGAGGTAGGATGGCCAATAAGAGGCATTGTTAATCACCCACAACCAGCATACTGCCAGCCTAGGGAAGACTGATTACTGAAACTGCCTCGATCATCTAAACTGGAACAATCATCTCAGTGAGGGGTGCAGTAAATCTAATAACTAACATTATGGATTAATTTAGAAAACGGAATGTTATTTATCTTTGTGTAGCATAAAATGTATCAACCAATTAATGTAAAAACAGAGATATTACAGTAAAACAAACAATTCTGAAAATCTCCCTGCAATAGAGGATGCTGGGAAATATTATATATGGTTCTATGTAGAAGCCTTGTCTTTCAATGAATAATTCTTGCTGTCCTAAGAATCATTCTTGCCTTCTAAAGAATCATCAAAGAACCCTTTCTTCCAAAAACCGGTTCTTATGATGTTAAAGGATCTAGTTAGAGCCCTTTGACTTACAAAGACCCCGGTTCTTGGTAGAATCATATCCTTCCACAAAGAACCCTTTTGGAACCCTTTGTTCTAAGAGTGTACCCTTCTCCTGACCTCTTCCTCTCATCCTTCTCTTTCTCCTCCTTCTCTTCCTACAGTAATTCTGGCAGTTCAAAGTCAACCAATCTGCTAGAGTTAGAAACAAGCTCCGCTTCCGGTCTGAATGCAACAGTGATCTCAGTGCACTCTGGTACACACCCTTCAAATATTTTTTTGATTTTTTTTTTGATGTGTGAATTTTCTGTCATTCATAAATATCTTAGCAGACTAAGTGCAAAATCTGCCGGTGTGCCTTTGAGCGAGACACTTAACCCTAGTAGAGACCCACAGCAGAGGTGTCATAAAACCTAGCGGTCAAACAGGGCAACGGTTCCAATTGTTTCTCCACCATTAATTCTCTCCATAGGGGATTTTAGGAACTTTTAAAATAAGTGCTGTGTTTCTTGTAGGCTCACCCTGGCATGACATTTTGATAACCATGTATGTCTCTCTTGGACAAGTTGACTTTTATCAATATATTCAGCTCTATTTACTCTCAGATTCTAAAATGCTAATTAGAATCAAAGTAGACATCACACAAAACTACAAATCCCTGCAAGTTCCAGCACGTCATCTCTAACTGACACCTTTGCTAACAGGTATTGTCAATTTAAAACATGCACAAGACAGTTGACAGAATTGTCCATTTAGAGAAATGTTGCCAATTTATTTATTACTACATTTAACTAACATTAGATAGTTAATCCAAAGATTCTTACCGTTGTCTCGATTCAACAGTCTCGTCAGGGTAAGCCTACACGAAAACAAAGCCCTTATTTTAAGTGTTTCTAAAAAAAAACTATGGGAAAAATTAATGGTGGAAAAATAAACGATTGGAACCATTTCCCTGTTTGACCAGTAGGTTTTATGGGTATTTATTACATTTGCAATTGCAACAAATAATCTGCTCAGACCCCAACCAAGGAACATCAAAAGTCGTGCTATAAATTCACAGACAGCACAAAGATTCCTTGATGTCCTTCCAGATTCCCTCTGTCTACCCAAGGACGCCACAGGACAAAAATCAGTTAACCTCCTAACTGAGGAACTCAATTTAACCTTGCGCAATACACTAGATGCAGTTGCACCCCTAAAAACTAAAAACATTTCTCATAACAAACTAGCTCCCTGGTACACAGAACATACCCGAGCTCTGAAGCAAGCTTCCAGAAAATTGGAACGGAAATGGCGCCACACCAAACTGGAAGTCTTCCGACTAGCTTGGAAAGACAGTACCGTGCAGTACCGAAGAGCCCTTACTGCTGCTCGATCATCCTATTTTTCTAACTTAATTGAGGAAAATAAGAACAATCCGAAATTCCTTTTTGATACTGTCGCAAAGCTAACTAAAAAGCAGCATTCCCCAAGAGAGGATGGCTTTCACTTTAGCAGTGATCAATTCATGAACTTCTTTGAGGAAAAGATTATGATTATTAGAAAGCAAATTACGGACTCCTCGTATTCCTTCAAAGCTCAGTTGTCCTGAGTCTGCACAACTCTGCCAGGACCTAGGATCAAGAGTGACGCTCAAGTGTTTTAGTACTATATCTCTTGACACAATGATGAAAATAATCATGGCCTCTAAACCTTCAAGCTGCACACTGGACCCTATTCCAACTAAACTACTGAAAGAGCTGCTTCCTGTGCTTGGCCCTCCTATGTTGAACATAATAAACGGCTCTCTATCCACCAGATGTGTACCAAACTCACTAAAAGTGGCAGTAATAAAGCCTCTCTTGAAAAAGCCAAACCTTGACCCAGAAAATATAAAAAACTATCGGCCTATATCGAATCTTCCATTCCTCTCAAAAATTTTAGAAAAGGCTGTTGCGCAGCAACTCACTGCCTTCCTGAAGACAAACAATGTACACGAAATGCTTCAGTCTGGTTTTAGACCCCATCATAGCACTGAGACTGCACTTATGAAGGTGGTAAATTACATATGAATGTCATCGGACCGAGGCTCTGCATCTGTCCTCGTGCTCCTAGACCTTAGTGCTGCTTTTGATACCATCGATCACCACCATTTGGAAACCCAAATTGGTCTACACGGACAAGTTCTGGCCTGGTTTAGATTTTATCTGTCGGAAAGATATCAGTTTGTCTCTGTGAATGGTTTGTCCTCTGACAAATCAACTGTAAATTTCGGTGTTCCTCAAGGTTCCGTTTTAGGACCACTGTTGTTTTAACTATATATTTTACCTCTTGGGGATGTTATTCGAAAACATAATGTTAACTTTCACTGCTATGCGGATGACACACAGCTGTACATTTCAATGAAACATGGTGAAGCCCCAAAATTGCCCTTGCTAGAAGCATGTGTTTCAGACATAAGGAAGTGGATGGCTGCAAACTTTCTACTTTTAAATTCAGACAAAACAGAGATGCTTGTTCTAGGTCCCAAGAAAAAAAGAGATCTTCTGTTGAATCTGACAATTAATCTTAATGGTTGTACAGTCGTCTCAAATAAAACTGTGGACCTTGGCGTTACTTGGCGTTACTCTGGACCCTGATCTCTCTTTTGAAGAACATATCAAGACCATTTCAAGGACAGCTTTATTCCATCTACGTAACATTGCAAAAATCAGAAACTTTCTGTCCAAAAATGATGCAGAAAAATTAATCCATGCTTTTGTCACTTCTAGGTTAGACTACTGCAATGCTCTACTTTCCGGCTACCCGGATAAAGCACTAAATAAACTTCAGTTAGTGCTAAATACGGCTGCTAGAATCCTGACTAGAACCAAAAAATGTGATCATATTACTCCAGTGCTAGCCTCCCTACACTGGCTTCCTGTCAAAGCAAGGGCTGATTTCAAGGTTTTACTGCTAACCAACAAAGCATTACATGGGCTTGCTCCTACCTATCTCTCTGATTTGGTCCTGCCGTACATACCTACACGTACGCTACGGTCACAAGATGCAGGCCTCCTAATTGTCCCTAGAATTTCTAAGCAAACAGCTGGAGGCAGGGCTTTCTCCTATAGAGCTCCATTTTTATGGAACGGTCTGCCTACCCATGTCAGAGACGCAAACTCGGTCTCAACCTTTAAGTCTTTACTGAAGACTCATCTCTTCAGTGGGTAATATGATTGAGTGTAGTCTGGCCCAGGAGTGGGAAGGTGAACGGAAAGGCTCTGGAGCAACGAACCGCCCTTGCTGTCTCTGCCTGGCCGGTTCCCCTCTTTCCACTGGGATTCTCTGCCTCTAACCCTTTTACAGGGGCTGAGTTACTGGCTTACTGGGGCTCTCTCATGCCGTCCCTGGAAGGGGTGCGTCACGTGAGTGGGTTGATTCACTGATGTGGTCATCCTGTCTGGGTTGGCACCCCCCTTGGGTTGTGCCATGGCGGAGATCTTTGTGGGCTATACTCAGCTTTGTCTCAGGATGGTAGGTTGGTGGTAGTCGATATCCCTCTAGTGGTGTGGGGGCTGTGCTTTGGCAAAGTGGGTGGGGTTATATCCTTCCTGTTTGGCCCTGTCCGGGGGTGTCCTCGGATGGGGCCACAGTGTCTCCTGACCCCTCCTGTCTCAGCCTCCAGTATTTATGCTGCAGTAGTTTATGTGTCAGGGGGCTAGGGTCAGTTTGTTATATCTGGAGTACTTCTCCTGTCCTATTCGGTGTCCTGTGTGAATCTAAGTGTGCGTTCTCTAATTCTCTCCTTCTCTCTTTCTTTCTCTCTCTCGGAGGACCTGAGCCCTAGGACCATGCCCTAGGACTACCTGACATGATGACTCTTTGCTGTCCCCAGTCCACCTGGCCGTGCTGCTGCTCCAGTTTCAACTGTTCTGCCTTATTATTATTTGACCATGCTGGTCATTTATGAACATTTGAACATCTTGGCCATGTTCTGTTATAATCTCCACCCGGCACAGCCAGAAGAGGACTGGCCACCCCACATAGCCTGGTTCCTCTCTAGGTTTCTTCCTAGGTTTTGGCTGTTCTAGGGAGTTTTTCCTAGCCACTGTGCTTCTACACCTGCATTGCTTGCTGTTTGGGGTTTTAGGCTGAGTTTCTGTACAGCACTTTGAGATATCAGCTGATGTATGAAGGGCTATATAAATACATTTGATTTGATTTGATTATTATGACTCATACTGTGGTACTCTATTGCTGCTGTAAGTCACTCTGGATAAGAGGGTCTGCTAATTGGCTAAAATATGAACATGGCATAAGTCAGGGCAAAATGTGTAGAATTGCAGAAAATTTGCTTAAAATCATTTATCTCCACCCTATGGCAGAATGTCGGAAATTGCATGACATGAGTTATAAAAAAAAATTCTCTCTGCAAATTATTATTATTTTTCTTGCAAAGATTGCTGATCTAGAACATGGAAGCACCCCTCCAGGTTGTTTTGGTTGGTTGTGTTGTTTTGCTGTCATGTAAGGGCACATGATGTAACACTTAAAGCAGTTAAAATGTCTGTTTTTCAGCCATGGGAATTGATGACTTACAACAAACCTCTGTAGCACTGCCAGTACTGTAAACCTCTGATAACACAAGATTGACTTCTTTCCTGACCTGACCCCTCTCCACAAGCTGTGTGTGTGCTCAGAGAGGCAAACGGGTGAGGACCCAAAAAAGACGAGAAAAACATTTCCGCACAGAAGCACGGTGTGAAGTGCAAGAAAAAAATGTGTCTATTTTCAGAGAATAAGAACATAACACACATTTGATTAATCTCAATACTCCTAACTTTCCAAACCACAATAGACAGATAAAAGACCACTTTCCACATCAGGAGACCACTTTCCACATCAAGAGACCACTTTCCACATCAGGAGACCACTTTCCACATCAAGAGACCACTTTCCACATCAAGAGACCACTTTCCACACCAGGAGACCACTTTCCACATCAGGAGACCACTTTCCACATCAAGAGACCACTTTCCACATCAAGAGACCACTTTCCACATCAAGAGACCACTTTCCACATCAGGAGACCACTTTCCACATCAGGTGACCACTTTCCACATCAAGAGACCACTTTCCACATCAGGAGACCACTTTCCACATCAGGAGACCACTTTCCACATCAAGAGACCACTTTCCACATCAAGAGACCACTTTCCACATCAAGAGACCACTTTCCACATCAATAGACCACTTTCCACATCAAGAGACCACTTTCCACATCAGGAGACCACTTTCCACATCAGGAGACCACTTTCCACATCAGGAGACCCACTTTAATAAATTAAAAGGGGGGAGTAGTTGCTTTTAATGAAATTGCAAACCAACCAGAGACCATTGTGTTTCGTTAGCTGTGTTTCTGTAGGGGTTCTTGTAGTGGTGTTTAATGTGACGGGAGAGTTTGCTAAACAAATACCCACCCAATTGATACAAATCATTATGATATCATTCTGCCAGGTAGGCCTACATCGCAATCAACATTTGGAAAGTTTTTGGGAAAGCCTTTAGAAATGACTGTTTAGGCATGCTAATTGGCTACACTACAACACACAGCTGCACAGAAACAGACGTTATTCTTTAGAAAGTTGCAGGAAATACAAATCACTGACGCATTCTTTTCATGAATTATGAGAAAGTGCAATTTCACTAATTTTATAATAAGTACATACATGTAACCTTCGGTGCTCAGTCCAGACAGCAAATTGGCCAGTGTTGATTTTTTTGGTCCAAAATGTCTAGTGTTGTTTCAGGAGTTAAATTCACACTGTTAGTTTGAAATTAACGCTCAGTGTTGTAAAATAACCCCAGTGTTGGTGTTAATAACCGGAGTTATTGTTTTACATTGTGGAGAGTAAAACAGTCCCATCAAAACCAAACCCATCATTACCATATTTCCCAGCATGCTTTGCATGTATTCTTTTTTGGGGGAGGAGACGGATTTTAATATCTGTGTTTTTTACATGTACATTGATTGAATGATTAATCTTATGCTACACAAAGATAAATAACATATATTTTTCGAAACAAATCCAATCAGTTAGAGACAATTATTGCACCCGTTACTGAAATTTAAATTGTTTAGGTCGTCTACTTAACCTGAGTGCCTAATAATGGTAGTCATTCTGAATGCAGGTAGAGGGGTGAATAAAAATTCTAACTGTTGGCTATCATAACTCTGGCTGGATTCCAAAAGGAATTACACTTGTCAGTCAGTATCATTTGATTTGTGTCTCTGTCACTAACAAGTACAGTCATGAGTGGTAACCCTACAATTCACTCGAAAAGAAAAGGCACAATGGGAAAAATGCTAAATAGGCTTTACACCATATAGTGTTGAAACAGCCAAAATCACTCACTGTAACAGTCTTTTTGCATAACACTAATAGGAGTTAACTCTAGATTAACACTAGTGTTGAATATAAATAACACTGAGGGTTAATTACACCATAGTGGTAAATTTGAGTAACGAAGTATTACATTTAACACTCAAAATGTAACACTATAATCAGAGTAATTTTTACACTCTTTAGAGTAGGACCATATGTTATCTGAGGTAGCGTTAAAATGAACTCTTTAAGTGTTTTGATTTGTTGCTGCAACATTTACTGTGTACACGATTCATGTGGATAGTCTATTTTGAGATCAAAATGGTGAATATTGCAGAAAGTTTGAATCCCTGTGTGTGTGCATGCTTGTGTATGTGCTTGTGTGAGTGCTGTCTCACCTCCTCTCTGTGTTCAGCTCCAGGTCTGTGTATGAACCAGCGTATGGTGGCCTGTTGTGATTTGGGGAGACACTCCAGGAAGGTTGAGTTATTCTCCACCCCAAACATTATCCTCTCCTCCACCCTGCCTCCACGCAGAGCTGAGAACACAGAAATGAATCCATGTAGTGTTAATATCGTGATTGTCTGAGCAACACGCATGCACACGCACACACGCGAGAAGGTACTGTATCAGGTCAGGGAAGCATTTAAGTCTTGTTTTATCACTTACTGTCATCTGTGTCCCAACACTGGCTGGATGGGTCTCCATGTTTAATGTCTTGTCTCCTAGCTCTCCTGTCAACCCAAAACGCATGCATAAAACACACACACACGCCACAGGGTCAGGGGTGAAAGGTCAATCAAGGTAATAAGGTCACGTCCTGCTGTTAAGGCAATATTTGGCTCCATACATACATTCTTCAGTGTGAGGCGAGTTCATAGTAGTTAGCCTACAGCAAGACCAGGGGCAACATTTTACTCTTTCTAACGCACACACAAAATGGTTCCTGTGGCGTGTGTGTATGTATGTCCTGAGTTCGTATTACAGGTAACAGGAGTTACTTCAGGCTAGGATTTAAGCTGCTCTGTCTGTCCTGATAACCCTGTTAAATATGTCTAACATACTGAACATACTGACAACAACCAGATATGGACAACACGCTGAACCCAACATACTGACAGCCACATACAGATAACACACTGAATACAATAGAGAAAGGGGGATACCTAGTCAGTTATACTGAATGCCTTCAACTAAAATGTGTCTTCCGTATTTAACCCAACCCCTCTGAATCAGAGAGGTACGGGGGGCTGCCTTAATCAACATCCACGTCTTTGGCGCACGGGGAACAGTGGGTTAACTGCCTTGCTCAGGTGCATAACGACAGATTACTACGTTGTCAGCTCGGGGATTTGATCCAGCAACCTTTCGGTTATCAGCCCAATGCTGTAACGATCCTCTTCCTGTAAATGACTGGACCAAAGCATGGTACGTGTTCATGATATTTTATTAAATCAGAACACTTGAACAAAAAGAACAAAGAGGAAAACGAACAGTTCTGTAAGGAAACTAAACCATACAGAAAACAACTACCCACAAAACCGATGTGGGAAAAAGCTACCTAAGTATGGTTCCCAATCAGAGACAATGATAGACAGCTGTCAGCGGACTCCGGCCGCAAAACCTGAACCTATAGGGGAGGGTCTGGATGGGCATTTCTCCACAGTGGCGGCTCTGGTGAGGGACATAGACCCCGCTCCCCCTCTGGCTTGGCCCAGCAGGGACCCTCGCCGCCGACCCCGGACTGGGTACCCTCGTAGACAGCCCCGGACTGGAGGGCGCCGCTGGAAGCTCCGGACCGAAGGGCGCCTCTGGACGCTCGGGACTGGAGGGCGTTGCTGGAGGGAGGAGACGCAGAGACAGCCTGGTGCATGGGGCTGCCAGAGGCTGGGGAGACCTACAGGAGGCCTGGTGCGTGGAGGAGGCACCGGATTAACCGGCCTGTGGGGGAGCACTGATCACTTTAGCCCGGCCACTCCAGAGTGCAGGCACAGGTCTAACCGGCCTGTGGGGGAGCACTGGTCACTTTAGCCCGGCCACTCCAGAGTGCAGGCACAGGTCTAACCGGCCTGTGGGGGAGCACTGGTCACTTTAGCCCGGCCACTCCAGAGTGCAGGCACAGGTCTAACCGGCCTGTGGGGGAGCACTGGAGATCTGGTGCTTAACACTCGCACCTCTCCCTTAGGCTCAATGCCCACTTTCGCCCAGAATGGGCGGAGCGCAGGCATAGGGCAAACTGAACCCTCCCAGCGCCCCGGAGACAATGTACGCAGAGCCGGCGCAGGATACCCTGGGCAACAACGTCGCCTATGGGCACAAACCCACCGTCGCTGGGCCAGACAGGACTGGCAAAAATTGCTCTTCACTGACGAGTCGAGGTTTTGTCTCACCAGGGGTGATAATCAGATTTGTGTTTATCATCGAAGGAATGAGCGTTACACCGAGGGCTGTACTCTGGAGCGGTATTGATTTGGAGGTGGAGGGTCCGTCATGGTCTGGGGCGGTGTGTCACAGCATCATCGGACTGAGCCTGTTGTCATTGCAGGCCATCTGAATGCTGTCCGTTACAGGGAAGACATCTTCCTCTCTCATGTGGTACCCTTCCTGCAGGCTCATCCTGACATAACCCTCCAGCATGACAATGCCACCATCCATACTGCTTGTTCTGTGCATGATTTCCTGTAAGACAGGAATGTCAGTGTTCTGCCATGGCCAGCGAAGAGCCCGGATCTCAATCCCATTGAGATTGTCTGGGACCTGTTGGATCGGAGGGTGAGGGCTAGGGCCATTCCCCCCAGAAATGTCCGGGAACTTGCAGGTGCCTTGGTGGAAGAGTGGGGTAACATCTCACAGCAAGAACGGGCAAATATGGTGCAGTCCATAAGGAGGAGATGCACTGCGGTTCTTAATGCAGCTGGTGGCCACACCATATACTGACTGTTACTTTTGACCCCCCCCCTCTTGTTCAGGGACACATTATTCAATTTCTGTTAATCACATGTCTGTGGAACTTGCTCAGTTTATGTCTCAGTTGTTGAATCTTGTTCTGGTCATACAAATAATTACACATGTTAAGTTTGCTGAAAAATGTACGCATTTGCCAGTGAGAGGACGTTTTTTGGGGGCTGAGTTTATATAGTCTGACTAGGCCACTGCTATAGTCTGACTAGGCTATTTATCCTGGATGCACACACACACACACACACACACACAACACACAAAAGAAGACAACGGAGAGTAACAGTAACATTAATCATTAGCACATCAAAGAGTTTCTAATCAATGCTTCTGCCCTAAGAGAGAGAGAAAGAGATAAGTGAACACCCATCTGGCACAGAGAAAGGCTGAAGAAACAAAAGCCCACCAAAACAAAAAATAGAGAAAATATCTGAACACTCTATGACAGTCCCTAGAGCCCTGAATTGGGACAAAAATAGGGCAAGGTCAGGTAGGATATAAACTTTCTCTCTTCTTCAGGTTCATTAAATCATGCTTGTGGACGTCTTCACATACCCGATCTGACAGTGAAAGATGAACATGTCAGAGTAAATGACAAATGTACCTAATTTCATGGATAACGAAGGGGTAATCTATTGATCCTGAGGCCTACTATGGTTCAGATACCTTAGACGAAAAGAATAGCAATGTGGCACAGCTGTTGTATATGCTCCTATATACTTTATTTGTTCTTCAGGCTACAAAATGTTATATTAATATACAGAGAATATGGGACACTTTCTACACCTGGAGAAATGTGGATGTATGTACACTGAGTGTACAAAACATTAAGAACACCTTCTCTTTCCATAGACTAACAAGGTGAAACCAGTTGAAAGCTATAATCCCTTATTGATGTCACTTGTTAAATCCAATTCAATCAGTGTAAGGAGACAGGTTAAAGAAGGATTTTTAATCCTTGAGACAATTGAGACAGGGATTGTGTATGCGTGCCATTCAGAGGGTAAATGGGCAAGACAAAAGATTTAAAGTGGAACTGACAGCATTTAGCAACATGAAATCTTATACAAATCTGTTCATATACACCCCCAGGAAGAATATATCACTTAAAACAAAATATGACAAGTGAGCACTTAGATATGGACATTTTCACAGTTTCATAAATTCCTAGAATGTTTGGGAATTACGTATACTATGGCATTTGTGAAAATTCTATAGCAATTTAGAGTGGGAGTGGCCAAACAAAAACATCTGTCTCATGTAGGACCAGTCTCCACAGAGCTACAGTAAGCCTTTATTTGCAACACAGGCCTGCATTCATTCACTTTGACCTGGACTGTGTTTACATGCAGTTGCAACAGCTCGACATTAGATCATTAGAACGCATTTGCCTAAAGCCACAAAATACACCTGAATGGATTTCTGCAAATATGTAAATACCACTTGGGAGTCATATTGGTCAGTTATCAACAACAAAAAGATCAACAACTAATGCGAACCATGAGCTAAAATATAACGAAAGAGCATTAGATAAACCCATTCAAACTAATGAACTAAATTACACTAATAAACGATGGGGAATTGTAGCCTACTTATTCTTCTGCAGCTTATCTGCCAACAATGAATGCTTGTCCCAACCAAGCACCCAAAGCTAACTAGCTAAATTTGGCTAGCTTGCTAGCTAGCAACCTCCAGACACAGATGAGAGAACACCTTACACTGACCATTTTACTAACCCAGCAGAGCTGGTCGGCTGTTTACATGTTATCTAGAGCATTCGTGACTAACTATTACTTAACTTCTTGGTGACAGGGGGGCAGTATTGAGTAGCTTGGATGAATAAGATGCCCAGAGTAAACTGCCTGCTACTCTGTCCCAGATGCTAATATATGCATATTATTAGTAGTATTGGATGGAAACACTCTGAAGTTTCTAAAACTGTTTGAATGATGTCTGTGAGTATAACAGAATTCAGGCGAAATGGCAGGCGAAAACCTGAGATAAATCCAACCAGGAAGTCTTGAAATCTTAGGTTTGTAGCTTCATTTTCCAATATGCTGTGTCTATGGGGCCAGATTGCACTTCCCAAGGGGTCCAGCAGATTTCAACAGTCTTTAGAAAGTTGTTTGAAGTTTCTATTGTGGAAGGGTGTCGAATAAGAGCTGATTCAACAAGTGGACTAGGCTGAGGCCAATCAGCTGTTTACTGCGCGGTCACGCGGGCACGCCATTCCCTCTTTTTCCTCTGTAATGAATACGCTATTGTCCGGTTGGAATATTATTGAAGATTTATTATAAAAAGACCCTAAGGATTGATTGTAAACATCGTTTGACATGTTTCTACAAACTGTAATGGAACTCTTTTGACTTTTCGTCTGGATTTTGCACTCGCGCATTGTGCCTTTGGAATAGTAAACTAAACGCGTGAACAAAACGGAGGTATTTGGACATAAATATGGACGTAATCGAACAACACAAACATTTCTTGTGGAAATGGGAGTCCTGGGAGTGCATTCCGACGAAGATCAGCAAAGGTAAGTGAAGATTTATAATGCTATTTATGACTTTTGTTGACTCCACAACTTGGCGGGTAACTGTTTGGCTTTGTTTTGTGGCTGAACGCTGTTCTCAGATGATTGAATATTGTGCTTTTTCCGTAAAGCTTTTTTGAAATTTGACACAGCGGTTGTATTAAGAACAAGTTTATCTTTAATTATATGTAAAACATGTATCTTTCATCAAAGTTTATGATGAGTATTTCTGTTATTTGATGAGGCTCTGCAATTTTTTGGGATATAAATATGAACTTGATCGAACAAAACATACATGTATTGTGTAACATTGAGTCCTGGGAGTGTCATCTGATGAAGATCGTCAAAGGTTAGTGATTCATTTTATCTATATTTCTGCTTTTTGTGACACCTTCCTTTGGTTGGAAAATGGCTGAATGCTTTCTGTGACTAGTGGCTGACCTAACATAATGATATGTTCTGCTTTCACCGAAAAGCCTTTTGAAATCGGACACTGTGGTTGGATTATCGAGAAGTGTATTTTTAAAATGGTGTAAAATACTTGCATGGTTGAGGAGATTTAATTATGAGATTTCTGTTGTTTTGAATTTGGCGCCCTGCAATTTCACTGGCTGTTGGCGAGGTGGGGCGCTAGCGTCCTGAACGATCCCAGAGAGGTTAAGTTGCCTCCGTTTACTGCCACTGGCCGGTCATATTCTGTGGGTGCTACGCGTTCGTAAATTCATCAGTTACTCTGCGCTCTGGAACAATCAGACGAGAGTGCTCTGAAATCAGAGAAGATAGCCAGTGAATGTGCGAACGCAATCAATATGATAACTGGATAACAATAGTTCTAGCTAACCAAATGATACCTGCATCTCTAGCTGTGTATAGACACTGAAAACTGATATGAGGGGAAAAAGTCAGTCACTCACCCACTCCTCCAATGACATGACATCCGTCTAACAGCCTTAGTTACATTTGGCCGTTTTTGTCCAAAATATTGAGCCATCTCAAACGGAGGCAGCAGACAATGTCCCAGGCCAGCAGTGATGTGATGTGTGTGTTTGTGTGTGTGTGTTTTGTGTGTGTGTGTGTATACTCTACCTCTTGGATGCTGGGATGTACCGTGAGCAGGTGTGTCCGTCCCAGGCACAGTAGGGGTCTCTTGCGAGGCAGCACTCTGCACACACCTGACCATACAGGTGACATCTGCTCAGTGACACCTGGGCTAGCCCCGCCCCCGAACCCACGTATAGCTGTTGCTATGGAGACAGAGATGGAGAGAACAAACAACCTCAGAGAAGGGTACAGTCTAGGCCACTTTTTTCAACTAATCACCTTGTTACAGTATATGTTGTTGTTTACACTATACTATGGTTCATTGTGGGACAAGAGATCTGTTTTTCTGATCTATGTTTTGGAAAGTGTGTGTGTGTCCATTTGAGTGCACATGTGTGATTTAGTACACCTACATGTCCAGTGGTATATAGTACAGTATCCTCAGAGTTCTAACTTCCAATTAGTATTACTGGAAGTCAAACCCCCTAACTCTAAAGCTCTAAACCTTCAACAACACATGAGAGCGACAGAGAAAATAAAGCGCGAGAGAGAGAGAGAGAGAGAGAGAGAGAGAGAGAGAGAGAGAGAATGTTTTGTATGGATCTGTCGGGACTCGTCTGAACCAGGGATTTCAAAACAAACTCTGAAGGGAAACATGGATAACACTGGGGGCTGGGCTGGGATGAAACCCCCCACACACACACACGCTTTGGCAGATGAAGGGAAGCTGTGATTGGAGTTGAAGGGTCTGCTGACATCCTGTACCCTCAGATAACGAGGGAGGAAAAGAGAGGGGAGGGAGAAGGGGGATAGAAGGGAAAACGAGTGGGAAGGTGGCTCTGGACACTAATGGCATTGAGCCTGATTTACAGTGCCTTCGAAAAGTATTCAGACCCATTCCCTTTTTACACATTTTGTTGGTAACAGCCTTATTCTAAAATGTATTAAGTAAAAAAAATGTCCTCAATCTATACACGCAATATAGCACAATGACAAAGCGAAAACAGGTTTTAGATTTTTTTTGTTAATTTCTTAAAAATTAAAAACAGAAATAACTTATTTACATAAGAATTCAGACACTTTACTATGAGACTCAAAAATTCAGGTGCATCCTGTTTTCATTGATCATCCTTTGATTTGTTTCTACAATTTGATTGGAGTCCACCTGTGGTAAATTCAACTGATTGGACATTATTTGGAAAGGCACACACCTGTCTATATAAGGTCCCCCAGTTGGTAGTGCATGTCAGAGCAAAAACCAAGCAATGAGGTCGAAGGAATTGTCTGTAGAGCTCCGAGACAGGATTAAGTCGAGGCACAGAACTGGGGAAGGTATCAAAAAATGTCTGCAGCATTGAAGGTCCCCAAGAACACAGTGGCCTCCATCATGCTTAAATGGAAGAAGGTTTGAACCACCAAGACTATTCCTAGAGCTGGCCGCCCGGGCAAAATGAACAACCGGGTGAGAAGGGCCTTGGTCAGCGAGGTGACCAAGAACCCAATGGTCACTCTGACAGAGCTTCAGAGTTCCTCTGTAGAGATGGGAGAATCTTCCAGAAGGACAATCATATCTGGAGCACCCCACTAATCAGGCATTTATGTTAGAGTGGCCAGACAGAAGCCACTCCTAGGTTAAGGCACATGACAGCCCGTTTGGAGTTTGCCTAAAGGACTCTCAGACCCTGAGAAACAAGATTCTCTGGTCTGATGAAACCAAAATTGGACTATTTGACCTGAATGCCAAGTGTCACTTCTGAAGGAAACCTGGCACCATCCCTACTTGAAGCACAGTGGTGGCAGCATCATGCTGTGGGGATGTTTGTCAGCAGCAGGGACTGGGAAACTATTCAGGATCAAGGGAAAGATGATCGGAGCAAAGTACAGAGAGATCCTTGATGAAAACCTGCTCAGGACCTCAGACTGGGGCGAAGGTTCATCTTCCAACAGGACAACGACCCTATGCACAAAGCCAAGACAACGCAGGAGTGGCTTTGGAACAAGTCTTTGATTATCCTTGAGTGGCCCAGCCAGAGCCCGGACTTGAATCCGATCGAACATCCTGGGGAGACCTGAAAATAGCTGTACAGTGCCGCTCCTCATCCAAACTGACAGAGCTTGAGAGGATCTGCAGAGAAGAATGGGAGAAACTCAATGACAGCCTATCCCGGCCAAACCCGGACGACGCTGATCCAATTGTGCGCCTCCTTATGGGACTCCCAATCACAGCCGGATGTGATGCAGCCTAGATTCAAACCAGGTACTGCAGTGACACCTCTTGCACTGAGATGCGGTGTCTTAGACAACTGCGCCACTCGGGAGCTTCAATTACAGGTGTGCAAAGCCTGTAGCGTCATACCCAAGAAGACTTGATGCTCTAATCGCTGCCAAAGGCGCTTCAACAAAGTAAATACTTATGTAAATGTAATATTTCAGTTTTAAAAAATGTATACATTTGCAAAAATGTCTAAAAACCTGCTTTTGCTTTGTCATTATGGGGTACTGTGTGTAGATTGATGAGAGGAAAAAAAACGATTTCATACATTTTAGAATAAGGCTGGAAAGTAACAACATGGGGAAAGTCAAGGGTTGTGAATACTTTCCAAAAGCACTATACTGTAGCTAACTGATACAATTAGGGAGGGTGGAGATGGAAAGGAGGGATAGAGAAGAGGGGTGTTCTTACCTGTTTCGAAGAGATCTCCATACTCAGGATTGGAGTGGGAGTCTGGAGGAGAAAGTAACCATTATCTCCACTACACACACAGACACACAGATGCATACTTTAATACAGAGAACAGTTAGCTAATTAGTTCTGCTTGGGAAAAACCAAGCTCTCTTTCCTTCTACAGAGCTGACTTCATGTTTGGGAGGTCAACCAATAAGTCTGTGAATCAATGTGAGAAAAGGAACTCCCTCTGTCTCTGTAATACTAGACGAACACACCATCTCTCCTCTCTGTACCCCTAGATCTACTGCTGTGTGTTTAGAATAGGACATTCATATTTTACTGCTGTTTGATGAGCTGACAACCCCTTGAGAGAAACCACTACAGTGTTTGTCTTCAAAAAGTTCACGTCGGGTTTAAACAGGCTTTGGGGGAACAGAATGAACTTTCTGAGTGTGTTTCTTACCTGGAACACCTGGAGTTCCTCCAAAATCACCTCCTCAGTGGACCAATTCTCCTGAGTGATGCTCACCACCTTCAGCACTGACCCAGCATCTGAACACACACGCACGCACACACACACACACACACACACATCTTCTCGTTTGGAAACTTTCTATTGAGAGAGTTCTGCTGAAATGGGACTATTAGCTCCAAACAGACTATGATGTTGAAGAGCTCTGAGCATTAGAGCAAAGATAAGGGGTTCATGGAGCTCATACTACACTGAAGATGATACCTATTGCAACCGAACCCAGTCTCCAACATTCAAACAGACTTCAAACACATCAATATTAGAACAGAAAAAATGTATGTAGGTGTTCGTGTGCGTCTGAACATGTGTGTGTTGGAATCTCTCACCTGTACCCAGAAACATGATTTCATACTGTCCATCCTCAGCCATGACGCGGTCCACCACTATCTGTGTCAGTGTGTAGTCGACACGTACACGTGTGAACACGGGCCGGCCGGTCAGGGGGTAGACAGAGCGGAACATGAGTGGGTGGAAGCGGATGAAGCTGACCACCTCGTCTGAGAAGTCCTTGGTGGTTTTTATCCTGGGGTCATATGTCTTACTGGGACACTGAGGAAGGAAGACACTGTCAGTTTCTGAAGAGAGATATCAAATAATGTGTTGTTTCAGAGACTAAATGAGATCAACTAACACAATTTATCTGGAGGTATTAGATGGCAGTAGAAAGATCAGTCAAGATCAGTCAAGATAAAGACGTGGTTGTCTACCTTAAAGCAAATACTAACCTAGGTACCTACTGGTAAAGACAGACATTTTTGGGATTCGCTGTCATCAAAGTGCTTGTCATATTTTTTCAGGTTGGCCAGTGGCCTCTGAATAATAGGTATGTGTCCCCCTCTGGTGGTGACATGTGGTACTCCATTAAATTAAGTTAATCTGGAGCACACATTAATAAACCATCACTTTATGGCCCTATGCTTGTTGACGCTGGATTCTCACTCACTCACTCACAATCTTGTTAACTAACCTTGTGGGGACATACAATTGATTCCCATTCAAAATCCTATTTTCCCTAACATCTAAACCTAACCCTAATTCTAACCTTAACACTAATTCTAACCTTAACTCTAAACCCCCTATAAATAGGCTTTTACCTTGTGGGGACTGACAAAATGTCCCCATATGGTCAAATATTTAGTTTATTACTATTATTTTGGGGATTTCTGGTCCCCACAAGTGTAGTTCAACATGTCCATAGCAGGGTAGTGTTTTTCATCATTAATCTTGTTCTGGAGGGAGCCCTGTAGAGAAGTCATTAGTTGACAGTGAAAATTTCACATTTTAGTCATTAAGCAGATGTTCTTATCCAGAGTGACTTACAGTAATGGATACATTTTAATTTTTACTAGTCCCCCTTGGGAATCAAACCCACAACCCTGAGTGCCATGCTCTACCAACTAAACCCCACAATGTCATGAAATCGGATTTTAAACCTAACCCTAACCTTAACCACACTGCTCACCCTAACGCTTAACCCTAACCTTAAATTAAGACCAAAAACCCCCCCCCCAAAATCCTGCATTTTTCCAATATAGCCATTTTTACTTTGCAGCTGGCCCATCTAACAAAAATCACTCAGTTCTGCCTTAAGGACAAGACTCATCCCAATAAACGTCCACCTGTACACACACACACAGTCACAGTACCTCATGTTAATCAGTTCTACAAACACTGCGTAACAGGACACATACGACGGTGATCACCGTGACGACTTAGTGACATCATCAAAGCTGCCCCCCAGACTGACGTTTATTATTGTTCATCAAGACAGGGACTGGGTAATATATCACACACACACACACACACACACACACACACACACACACACACACACACACACACACACACACACACACACACACACACACACACACAGACAAACACTTGCATGCTTCCACATATAAACGTAGACTTCTGTCAGACTCTCACAGACTATTAATTAATTATGTGCACAGGCACATGCAATAGATAGGTGTTTATTATTGTTAATCAGGACTGGTTCATACATCAGGATTGGGTCATATTGTAAGCCATTTAAGAGGGGTCTTTCTAAATAATCCTGGACAGAAACAATATTCAGTCTGCTTTCAGGCAGGAGGGAAATGGAGCGGGGTTAGCAGAGATGAGCGTGTTTGTTTGTGTACCGTTCCAGGGCGAGGGTAAGGTATTCTCCCCTCGTATTCTACCCAGTATTCCGTCTGCTTTCAGGCAGGAGGGAAATGGAGCGGGGTTAGCAGAGATGAGCGTGTTTGTTTGTGTACCGTTCCAGGGCGAGGGTAAGGTATTCTCCCCTCGTATTCTACCCAGTATTCAGTCTGCTTTCAGGCAGGAGGGAAATGGAGCGGGTATGGTTAGCAGAGATGAGCGTGTTTGTTTGTGTACCATTCCAGGGTGAGGGTAAGGTATTCTCCCCTCGTATTCTACCCAGTATTCAGTCTGCTTTCAGGCAGGAGGGAAATGGAGCGGGGTTAGCAGAGATGAGCGTGTTTGTTTGTGTACCGTTCCAGGGCGAGGGTAAGGTATTCTCCCCTCGTATTCTACCCAGTATTCAGTCTGCTTTCAGGCAGGAGGGAAATGGAGCGGGGTTAGCAGAGGTGAGCGTGTTTGTTTGTGTACCGTTCCAGGGCGAGGGTAAGGTATTCTCCCCTCGTATTCTACCCAGTATTCAGTCTGCTTTCAGGCAGGAGGGAAATGGAGCGAGTATGGTTAGCAGAGATGAGCGTGTTTGTTTGTGTACCGTTCCAGGGTGAGGGTAAGGTATTCTCCCCAGTATTCAGTCTGCTTTCAGGCAGGAGGGAAATGGAGCGGGGTTAGCAGAGATGAGCGTGTTTGTTTGTGTACCGTTCCAGGGCGAGGGTAAGGTATTCTCCCCTCGTATTCTACCCAGTATTCAGTCTGCTTTCAGGCAGGAGGGAAATGGAGCAGGGTTAGCAGAAATGAGCGTGTTTGTTTGTGTACCGTTCCAGGGCGAGGGTAAGGTATTCTCCCCTCGTATTCTACCCAGTATTCAGTCTGCTTTCAGGCAGGAGGGAAATGGAGCGGGTATGGTTAGCAGAGATGAGCGTGTTTGTTTGTGTACCGTTCCAGGGTGAGGGTAAGGTATTCTCCCCTCGTATTCTACCCAGTATTCAGTCTGCTTTCAGGCAGGAGGGAAATGGAGCGGGGTTAGCAGAGATGAGCGTGTTTGTTTGTGTACCATTCCAGGGCGAGGGTAAGGTATTCTCCCCTCGTATTCTACCCAGTATTCAGTCTGCTTTCAGGCAGGAGGGAAATGGAGCGGGTATGGTTAGCAGAGATGAGCGTGTTTGTTTGTGTACCGTTCCAGGGCGAGGGTAAGGTATTCTCCCCTCGTATTCTACCCAGTATTCAGTCTGCTTTCAGGCAGGAGGGAAATGGAGCGGGGTTAGCAGAGATGAGCGTGTTTGTTTGTGTACCGTTCCAGGGCGAGGGTAAGGTATTCTCCCTCGTATTCTACCCAGTATTCAGTCTGCTTTCAGGCAGGAGGGAAATGGAGCGGGTATGGTTAGCAGAGATGAGCGTGTTTGTTTGTGTACCATTCCAGGGCGAGGGTAAGGTATTCTCCCCTCGTATTCTACCCAGTATTCAGTCTGCTTTCAGGCAGGAGGGAAATGGAGCGGGTTAGCAGAGATGAGCGTGTTTGTTTGTGTACCGTTCCAGGGCGAGGGTAAGGTATTCTCCCTCGTATTCTACCCAGTATTCAGTCTGCTTTCAGGCAGGAGGGAAATGGAGCGGTATGGTTAGCAGAGATGAGCGTGTTTGTTTGTGTACCGTTCAGGGTGAGGGTAAGGTATTCTCCCCAGTATTCAGTCTGCTTTCAGGCAGGAGGGAAATGGAGCGGGGTTAGCAGAGATGAGCGTGTTTGTTTGTGTACCGTTCCAGGGCGAGGGTAAGGTATTCTCCCCTCGTATTCTACCCAGTATTCAGTCTGCTTTCAGGCAGGAGGGAAATGGAGCAGGGTTAGCAGAGATGAGCGTGTTTGTTTGTGTACCGTTCCAGGGCGAGGGTAAGGTATTCTCCCCTCGTATTCTACCCAGTATTCAGTCTGCTTTCAGGCAGGAGGGAAATGGAGCGGGTATGGTTAGCAGAGATGAGCGTGTTTGTTTGTGTACCGTTCCAGGGCGAGGGTAAGGTATTCTCCCCTCGTATTCTACCCAGTATTCAGTCTGCTTTCAGGCAGGAGGGAAATGGAGCGGGGTTAGCAGAGATGAGCGTGTTTGTTTGTGTACCGTTCCAGGGCGAGGGTAAGGTATTCTCCCAGGCAGGAAATCGTATTCTACCCAGTATTCAGTCTGCTTTCAGGCAGGAGGGAAATGGAGCGGGTATGGTTAGCAGAGATGAGCGTGTTTGTTTGTGTACCGTTCCAGGGCGAGGGTAAGGTATTCTCCCCAGTATTCAGTCTGCTTTCAGGCAGGAGGGAAATGGAGCGGGGTTAGCAGAGATGAGCGTGTTTGTTTGTGTACCGTTCCAGGGCGAGGGTAAGGTATTCTCCCCTCGTATTCTACCCAGTATTCAGTCTGCTTTCAGGCAGGAGGGAAATGGAGCGGGGTTAGCAGAGGTGAGCGTGTTTGTTTGTGTACCGTTCCAGGGCGAGGGTAAGGTATTCTCCCCAGTATTCAGTCTGCTTTCAGGCAGGAGGGAAATGGAGCGGGTATGGTTAGCAGAGATGAGCGTGTTTGTTTGTGTACCGTTCCAGGGCGAGGGTAAGGTATTCTCCCCTCGTATTCTACCCAGTATTCAGTCTGCTTTCAGGCAGGAGGGAAATGGAGCGGGGTTAGCAGAGATGAGCGTGTTTGTTTGTGTACCGTTCCAGGGCGAGGGTAAGGTATTCTCCCCTCGTATTCTACCCAGTATTCAGTCTGCTTTCAGGCAGGAGGAAATGGAGCAGGGTTAGCAGAGATGAGCGTGTTTGTTTGTGTACCGTTCCAGGGCGAGGTAAGGTATTCTCCCTCGTATTCTACCCAGTATTCAGTCTGCTTTCAGGCAGGAGGGAAATGGAGCGGGTATGGTTAGCAGAGATGAGCGTGTTTGTTTGTGTACCGTTCCAGGGCGAGGGTAAGGTATTCTCCCCTCGTATTCTACCCAGTATTCAGTCTGCTTTCAGGCAGGAGGGAAATGGAGCGGGGTTAGCAGAGATGAGCGTGTTTGTTTGTGTACCGTTCCAGGGCGAGGGTAAGGTATTCTCCCCAGTCTGCTTTCATTCTACCCAGTATTCAGTCTGCTTTCAGTCTGCAGGCAGGGGAAATGGAGCGGGTATGGTTAGCAGAGATGAGCGTGTTTGTTTGTGTACCGTTCCAGGGCGAGGGTAAGGTATTCTCCCCTCGTATTCTACCCAGTATTCAGTCTGCTTTCAGGCAGGAGGGAAATGGAGCGGGGTTAGCAGAGATGAGCGTGTTTGTTTGTGTACCGTTCCAGGGCGAGGGTAAGGTATTCTCCCCTCGTATTCTACCCAGTATTCAGTCTGCTTTCAGGCAGGAGGGAAATGGAGCGGGGTTAGCAGAGATGAGCGTGTTTGTTTGTGTACCGTTCCAGGGCGAGGGTAAGGTATTCTCCCCTCGTATTCTACCCAGTATTCAGTCTGCTTTCAGGCAGGAGGGAAATGGAGCGGGTATGGTTAGCAGAGATGAGCGTGTTTGTTTGTGTACCGTTCCAGGGCGAGGGTAAGGTATTCTCCCCTCGTATTCTACCCAGTATTCAGTCTGCTTTCAGGCAGGAGGGAAATGGAGCGGGGTTAGCAGAGATGAGCGTGTTTGTTTGTGTACCGTTCCAGGGCGAGGGTAAGGTATTCTCCCCTCGTATTCTACCCAGTATTCAGTCTGCTTTCAGGCAGGAGGGAAATGGAGCAGGGTTAGCAGAGATGAGCGTGTTTGTTTGTGTACCGTTCCAGGGCGAGGGTAAGGTATTCTCCCCTCGTATTCTACCCAGTATTCAGTCTGCTTTCAGGCAGGAGGGAAATGGAGCGGGTATGGTTAGCAGAGATGAGCGTGTTTGTTTGTGTACCGTTCCAGGGCGAGGGTAAGGTATTCTCCCCTCGTATTCTACCCAGTATTCAGTCTGCTTTCAGGCAGGAGGGAAATGGAGCGGGGTTAGCAGAGATGAGCGTGTTTGTTTGTGTACCGTTCAGGGCGAGGGTAAGGTATTCTCCCCTCGTATTCTACCCAGTATTCAGTCTGCTTTCAGGCAGGAGGAAATGGAGCAGGGTTAGCAGAGATGAGCGTGTTTGTTTGTGTACCGTTCCAGGGCGAGGGTAAGGTATTCTCCCCTCGTATTCTACCCAGTATTCAGTCTGCTTTCAGGCAGGAGGGAAATGGAGCGGGTATGGTTAGCAGAGATGAGCGTGTTTGTTTGTGTACCGTTCCAGGGCGAGGGTAAGAGATATTCTACCCTCGTATTCTACCCTCGTACTACCAGTATTCAGTCTGCTTTCAGGCAGGAGGGAAATGGAGCGGGGTTAGCAGAGATGAGCGTGTTTGTTTGTGTACCGTTCCAGGGCGAGGGTAAGGTATTCTCCCCTCGTATTCTACCCAGTATTCAGTCTGCTTTCAGGCAGGAGGGAAATGGAGCGGGTATGGTTAGCAGAGATGAGCGTGTTTGTTTGTGTACCGTTCCAGGGCGAGGGTAAGGTATTCTCCCCTCGTATTCTACCCAGCGATGGTCAGGTCCCTCCTTGTGAGCGTAGGGTCCGTTGAACACAGCTCGTATGTCAGCCATGCTGTACACACACACCGCCGAGCCGCGGAACACAGAGCTGGGGGAGAAACACAGTACAATGCAGTAAGTATATTATAGTGGGAGAAATAAGCTGAGAGGTAGAGACATGTCTCAGTAAGGTATGGCGTAAGGTTTAGTGTACTAAGTGTCATTTTACCTGGAGGTGGTGAAGATTCCATACACTACAGGGTTCTTCTCATCTCTAGAGGGAAGCATGAATATGTCCTCTACAACACACGCGCACACACACACACACACACACACACACACACACACACACACACACAAAAGTTAAGAATGTGGCGTTGTGCGTGTGTCGACGTGGAAGCATGTCAGGTGTGCGTGTGTGTATGTGTCTTACGGAGCTCGTCAAAGTGTGTGTCCACTCCTTCGGGTCCAGGGATGGAACACACCAGTCTGGCTTTGAGGAACGTCGTCCACTTATTGGTCAGACTCCTCAACCCTCCCACGTCATTCTGAATTACAACCACAACACAACCATAACACAACCATAGTCTGACACACGAATACAACTGAAATCGGGTTTAAAACCATAGTCCAAAGACCTGACATACTGTAACAAGCACAACAGAACTGCACACCCTTTTACAGACCTTGAAATCCTAAACTCCTGTTTGAGACTAGTTTAAATAAACCCAGGTGAAGTTAGACACATGTCCCCGTTTACATGTGATTATTCAACTGGCAGAGGAACGAGGCTCATTAACGGTAATGATGACGGCAGTCACAATAAACTGAAAGGATGGAGAGAGGACTGAAAAGGGAAAATTACTGACAAGGAGGAGAGAATATGGTAGAGGGATTTAGTAAAACAAGAATAACAGTCCGAAGGAGGAGAGAATATGGTAGAGGGATTTAGTAAAACAAGAATAACAGTCCGAAGGAGGAGAGAATATGGTAGAGGGATTTAGTAAAACAAGAATAACAGTCCCAAGGAGGAGAGAATATGGTAGAGGGATTTAGTAAAACAAGAATAACAGTCCCAAGGAGGAGAGAATATGGTAGAGGGATTTAGTAAAACAAGAATAACAGTCCGAAGGAGGAGAGAATATGGTAGAGGGATTTAGTAAAACAAGAATAACAGTCCGAAGGAGGAGAGAATATGGTAGAGGGATTTAGTAAAACAAGAATAACAGTCCGAAGGAGGAGAGAATATGGTAGAGGGATTTAGTAAAACAAGAATAACAGTCCCAAGGAGGAGAGAATATGGTAGAGGGATTTAGTAAAACAAGAATAACAGTCCCAAGGAGGAGAGAATATGGTAGAGGGATTTAGTAAAACAAGAATAACAGTCCGAAGGAGGAGAGAATATGGTAGAGGGATTTAGTAAAACAAGAATAACAGTCCGAAGGAGGAGAGAATATGGTAGAGGGATTTAGTAAAACAAGAATAACAGTCCGAAGGAGGAGAGAATATGGTAGAGGGATTTAGTAAAACAAGAATAACAGTCCCAAGGAGGAGAGAATCCAAGAATAACAGGAGGAGAGAATATGGTAGAGGGATTTAGTAAAACAAGAATAACAGTCCCAAGGAGGAGAGAATATGGTAGAGGGATTTAGTAAAACAAGAATAACAGTCCGAAGGAGGAGAGAATATGGTAGAGGGATTTAGTAAAACAAGAATAACAGTCCCAAGGAGGAGAGAATATGGTAGAGGGATTTAGTAAAACAAGAATAACAGTCCGAAGGAGGAGAGAATATGGTAGAGGGATTTAGTAAAACAAGAATAACAGTCCGAAGGAGGAGAGAATATGGTAGAGGGATTTAGTAAAACAAGAATAACAGTCCGAAGGAGGAGAGAATATGGTAGAGGGATTTAGTAAAACAAGAATAACAGTCCGAAGGAGGAGAGAATATGGTAGAGGGATTTAGTAAAACAAGAATAACAGTCCGAAGGAGGAGAGAATATGGTAGAGGGATTTAGTAAAACAAGAATAACAGTCCGAAGGAGGAATTGAAGCAAGAGAAAAGGAGAGAAATAAAAATATAAAAAAATAGAAAGATGAGGGAAGAAGAATTGAAGGTAAACTAGCGAGTTCATTAATTATGCAGATATTCTAATTAGCATATGTATACCCTTGGCTGAGTGCTCTTCTCAATAAAACAGTGCTTTTCTCAGGGCTAGGGCAGGAGTACTCAAGTATATCTCAAGTACAGGGCCCCTTTATCCAGGACAAGGGCCCTAGACTAGCCTCCCTATTACACTCGGCCTGGAGTCTTAAATAGACACACAATTATAAAAACTGTTCGGATAATGGCTTTAGTGTTTTCTAAATGGGATTATCTTCAATCGAAGCTCTGTTATTCCATTTGTCCAGAGAGGAACCCCTCTATTGTCAGCTGTAGACACAGGAAAAGGAATCACCAGCCTTACAGCTTACTCCTCAATCATAACCACTCCAAGTGCCTGAAACTGGGAATGTTGCAATGGAGCTTGGAATTTTTATTGTGGGAAGATGTGGCGACATAACTCAGTACAGGGACAGTCTCCCCACTACCCAAAAATACCAAACCTCACATAGCTGGGAACTGAAACTGAATCTCTACCAGCAGCGGCCAGGAGCTTCCAACAACAAGTCTGGGTGCAGACTTTTGTTCCAGCCAAGAAGTAACACACCTGATTCAATGAAACAATCTGCTGTAGTCATAGAACTACACTCAAAAAAAACTGCTGTTTTTACCATAACTTACTGGCAGCCAGTTTACCTGTAAGTTACTGTAAAAAAAAAGTACAATATGTTTACCGTAAATTCCAAAGAAACTTTGGCTTAACAGTACACTACTGCAAACTTTACCGCAGGGGTCTTCAACCTTTTCTTGCCCAGGGACCCCTATCATACGTTTGCACAAACATGACAAACTCTGCTCTTGTATTATCATCAGGTGAATGATAATGGCAAGACAAAGTAATCAATTACAAAATAGATTATAATTGGATGAAGTGTAAACTCTAACATAGTCTATTATACAGAATGGTAACCCCAAACACATGTTTGCTAAGAGCAGCTGTTACCTGGTTAAACAAAGGTTAGCCATGTTTTGGCAAAAAGTATTGTTCAAGTCAAGAAAGCTTACCACACACTTGCCACACTATTCACGGGTGCTTTTTCAAAGCCTATGTCAGATATACCAGTGTAATTGCAATCCAAATAGTGTAATTCAAAATGTGTTTATTCTGTTGATGCTAGTGATATTCATAAAAATATTGGAATAAAATCTTCTTTCTATTTTCGATGTTAAAACAATGTTTATTAGGAATTTACAGTAACATACTGTATCTTTTTTATAGTAATTTACAGGCAACTGGCTGCCAGTAAGTTACCATAAACACAACAGGATTCTTTTTACAGTGTAGAATGAGATTCTATTTCAAAGGCTGTAGTCTCCATCAAGCCCCCAGCAAGCCTGAGTAGAGCTGCTGCTGTCTTGCTTCATTCATTCAGCTCCTTCAGAACCGTGAACATGGAAGGAGTAAGAGCTACAGGTAGGGGCTAGGGACTAGAGGTACAGTGCCTTCCAAAAGTATTCATTCCCCTTTGCATTTTTCCCACTTTGTTGCATTACAACCTGTAATTTAAATGGATTTTTATTTGGATTTCATGTAAAGGACACAAAATAGTCCAAATTGGTGAAGTGAAATGAAGAAAATAACTTGTGAATAACTGTGAAAACAGAAAAGTGGTGCGTACATATGTATTCACACCCTTTGCTATGAAGCCCCTAAATAAGATCTGGTGCAAACAATTACCTTCAGAAGTCACATAATTTGTTAAATAAAGTCCACCTGTGTGCAATCTAAGTGTCACATAATCTGTCACATGATCTCAATATACAGTATATACAACTGTTCTGAAAGGCCCCAGAGTCTGCAACACCACTAAGAGTGCAAGAGGCACCACCAAGCAAGCGGCACCATGAAGACCAAGGAGCTCTCCAAAGTTGTGGAGAAGTACAGATCAGGGTTGGGTTATAACAAAAATATCCGAAACTTTGAACATCCCACAGAGCACCATTAAATCCATTATTTAAAAAATGGAAAGAATATGGCACCACAACAAACCTGCCAAGAGAGGGCCGCCCACCAAAGGTCAAGGATCAGGCAAGGAGTGCACTAATCAGAGAGGCAACAAAGAGTCCAAAGATAACCCTGAAGGAGCTACAACCACAGCGGAGATTGGAGTATCTGTCCATAGGACCACTTTAACCTCTTCAACCTATGGGGGCGCTATGTCATTATTGGATAAAAAGACGTGCCCGTTTTAAGCGCAATATTTTCTCACAAAAAGATGCTCGACTATGCATGGGATTGACAGCCTTGGAAAGACAGAACTCTGACGTTTCCAAAATTGCAAAGATATTATCTGTGAGTGCCCCAGAACTAATGCTACAGGCGAAACCAAGATGAAGTTTCATACAGGAAATGCCCCAGATTCTGAAGGCGCTGTGTTCCAATGTCTCCTTATATGGCTGTGAATGCGCCAGGAATGAGCCTGCGCTTTCTGTCGTTTCCCCAAGGTGTCTGCAGCATTGTGACGTGTTTGTAGGCATATCATTGGAAGATTGACCATAAGAGACTACATTTACCTGGTGTCCCGCCCGGTGTCCTGTGTCAAAATTATTGCGTAATCTGTAGGTCCATGCGCGTTCCATTTCTTCAGAAGAGAAAGTCAACTGCCACGACGGATTTTATCGTCGATAGATATGTGAAAAACACCTTGAGGATTGATTCTAAACATCGGTTTGCCATGTTTCTGTCGATATTATGGAGTTAATTTGGAAAAAAGTTCGCGTTTTAATGACTTAATATTATTATTATATATTTTTTTCCCTTACCCAAACGTGATGAACAAAACGGAGCGATTAGTCGACACAAATAATATTTTTTGTAAAAACGGAACATTTGGTATCTAACTGAGAGTCTCCTCATTGAAAACATCTGAAGTTCTTCAAAGGTAAATGATTTTATTTGAATTCTTTTCTGTTTTTTGTGAAAATGTTGCATGCTGAAAGAGAGGCATAATCCTATGCTAGGCTATCAATACTGTTACACAAATGCTTGTTTAGCTATGGATCAAAAGCATATTTTGAAAATCTGAGATGACAGTGTTGTTAACAAAAGTCTAAGCTTGAGAGCAAATAGATTAATTTCATTTCATTTGCGATTTTCATGAATAGTTAACGTTGTGTTATGCTAATGAGCTTGCGGATAGATTTACACAATCCTGGATACAGGTTTTTTTCCGTAGCTAAACGTGACGCAGAAAACGGAGCGATTTGTCCTAAACAAATAATCTTTCAGGAAAAACGGAACATTTGCTATCTGAGAGTCTCCTCATTGAAAACATCCGAAGTTCTTCAAAGGTAAATTATTTTATTTGAATGCTTTTCTGGTTTTTGTGGAAAATGTTGCATGCTGAAAGAGAAGCATAATCCTATGCTTGGCTATCAATACTGTTACACAAATGCTTGTTTAGCTATGGTTCAAAAGCATATTTTGAAAATCTGAGATGACAGTGTTGTTAACAAAAGTCTAAGCTTGAGAGCAAATAGATTAATTTCATTTCATTTGCGATTTTCATGAATAGTTAACGTTGCGTTATGGTAATGAGCTTGAGTTTGTAGTCACTATACCGGATCCGGGATGGCTCGACGCAAGAAGTTAAGCCATACACTCCACAGACCTGGGTTATATGGTCTTTAAGCCATTGCTTAATAAAGAAAGAAATAAGCAAACATGTTTGGTGTTCGCCGAAAGGCATGTTGGAGACTCCCCAAACATATGGAACAAGGTACTCTGGTCAGCTTTATGGCCATCAAGGAAAACTCTATGTCTAGCGCAAAGCCAACATCTCTCATCACCCCGATAACAACACCCCACATGCTGTGGGGATGTTTTTCATCGGCAGGGACAGGGAAACTGGTCAGAATTGAAGGAATGATGGATGGAGCTAAATACAGGGAAATTCTCGAGGGAAACCTGTTTCAGTCTTCCAGAGATTTAAAGACTTGGACGGAGGTTCACCTTCCAGCAAGACAATAACCCTAAGCATACTACTAAAGCAACACTTGGAATGGCCTAGCCAAAGCCAAGACCTCAATCCAATTAAGAATCTGTGGTATGACTTAAAGATTGCTGTACACCAAAGGAACCCATCCAACTTGAAGGAGCTAGAGCAGTTTTGCCTTGAAGAATGGGCAAAAATCCCAGTGGCTAGATGTGCCAAGCTTATAGAGACATACCCCAAGAGACTGGCAGCTGTAATTGCTGCAAAAGATGGCTTTACAAAGTATTGACTTTGGGGGGTGAATAGTTATGCACGCTTTTTTTCTGTTTTTCTTTTTTCAGTTTTTTGGTGTCTAGGCAGTGGTAGGCATGTTGTGTAAATCAAATGATTCAACCCCCCCCCAAAAAATCTATTTTAATTCCAGGTTGTAAGGGAACAAAATAGGAAAAATACCAAGGGGAGTGAATACTTTCACAAGTCACTGTAGAACCTAAAGAATGGGTAGGGGGCTAGAGTAGGTGCAGGACCAATATGGGACTGGACCAACTATCCTACTGTCATCCTTACAAAAAATATGAGGTTTCACGTTAAAAACGCTCACATGCGAAAAAAGGATATGCAGTTTTACTTGTGAAAAACATTTACATGTAAAAATCACATTTGCCTTTTCACAGGTAAAATAACTCCACATGCGAAAATCTTACTTTCACATGCAGAATTGCAAGTTCACATGTGAAAAACAATGTGAAAAAATCAAATTTGCAGTCTCATATGTGAAGCACTTTCACGTGATTGTGAGAAAACTCCACCTTTACTCCACTGTTTGTGAACAAAGAAAATGTTAACAAACACTGTATAACCTAAACACATTATTCAAAGTATAATTTTGATATCATGGATGCATTTATAGTGTAGTTTATGAAAGAGTGATTGCATTTATCGCGCAGATTTTTGCCCAAAGCTGTTGTGGGGACACACTTTGTTAATGTTTACATGCAGTATTGCCACTATAAACACCTTTAATAGAGTCATAGTGTTATTATATGACGCAATCCTCTAGTGAGGGAGTTACTTTTGTGTCAGTAATATCAAGTAAAGCTTCTGATGATGAGAACAAAATGCTTAGTATTGCAAACAAAAAAAATGATATTGAAAGCAAAACATAGACCCAAAAGTATTGTTAGCGAAACAAAATATTGCAAATATATAAACTAATTTAATGTGGGAGCAAATTCATTGTAAATGGATGCAAAAAATAGTTTTCAGTCATAAAAAAAAAACGCTTCCCTCTTTCCTGCAATTGTCTGGGGAGAAACACATCTGAGTTGTCCACACATGTCTGAAAACCATGTGTTTTTCACATTATTTTGTTTCATTGTCTTTTTTTTGTAAGGGCGTACTTCATTCATACACCTTAACTGCTGTCCTGGGACCTGACATTAGGCTGCCCTGTCAGCCAGACAAAAACACAGGTTAAACTTTAATTTACCCTCTTTGACAGCAGTGGTCCGCTCCTCTGTCAGCAGATTACAGAGGAATGTACCAGGAAGTATCCTCCCAGGGGGGTTTAAGTATATCTGTGGGAGAAGCTAGCTCTATAGCAGTGGACACAGATCAATCACTGTACATGCACCCTGTTAGATGTCTGTCCTCCTCTTCGCCCCTTCCCTGACATCTCCCCAAACCTTCCCTCACTCCTCACCTTCGTTCTTTCACCATTCTACACCTCTCCCCTCTCTCACCTTGCAGACGCGTGCTACGCGGGACAGGACACTCTTATCGCTCCTGTCCCGTGATGACTCTCGGAAGAAGAAGTAGATCTTGTCATCGTCAGGGTTGTAGGTGTCGGACACAGGGTGAGCTGATATAAACCTGGCCTCTAGAGTGTGAGAGAGAGAGAGAGAGAGAAAGAGAGAGAAAGAGAGAGAGAGAGAGAGAGAGAGAGAGAGGGAGAGGGAGAGGGAGGAAGGGAGAGAGAGAGAAAGAAAGAGAAAGAGAGAAAGGGAAAGAGAGAGAGAGAGAGAGAGAGTTATCAAAGCAGCATTGTTCATTTCCAGTCTGACCCTATGGACACAGCGGAGCGTCTTTTAGAAGTTAGAGTTAGCACGCACCTCAGTCTCCTCGGAGCACCCCGATTTATGAACGCTAAAATACCTCCAGACAGAGTCATGGAACAGAGGAAAGGGACTAGACAGAGTGAGAAAGAAAGAGCCGTGATCTGGGTGTTACAGTAACATGACATCAACCCTGGAAGCCTCTCTGTGAATTCCTTAAAATAGTCCAATGTAGGCCTGCTCACACACACACTACACATAGTCTCTGTTACTGTACGTTAGGTAAGACTGTACGTTAGGTAAAACCTCTGGCACACACGTACACAGTGACAGCACGTCTCCAGAGATCTCCCTCACACCCTGCCCATGGCTCTGAAATGTGGTGAGAGTGTGTCAGGAGTTGGAAACTGGTGACATCTTTTGATCCACGACAAACGTAGTCGAGAGTGATTCATAGAATAGACAGAGAGGAGTGTGTATCGTAGAATAGTGCTTGTAGTGTGTGTATGTAGAGCAGGGACCTGTGAACTGTGACACACTGTAAATCCCCTAGTAGGTACAGTACGTATACCCTGTACAGTAGGTGTGGTGTCTATAGTGTGGAACTCGTGTAAAAGTCATAAATGAATAACTGGACTGTTTGCTTTGGGCAGGAATGCCAATAACCTCCCACAAGCCCAAAATCAGAACATAAAGCAGCTCTGTGTATCAATGGAAAGACTGGGAAGTGAAACACTCAATGACAAAACTAGCCTATGAATGAACTCACCTGCTTCAACCAATCCGTATGTACCGAGACTGAGAGGAAGGATGTATTCTAAAGAACCAGGCCAACGGTTACTGTGATATAATGTCATGCCACAATGAATGGCTCTACAAGCAGATCATTTACAGCTCTACAACATGCGTGTGTGTGTGTTTGTGTGTATGTTGTGTGTGTGCACAGCAAATTGTCCAGTGTTGATTTTTCAATGTAACATTTCTAGTGTTGATTCAGCAGTTAATATCACTCTATAATAGTGTACAATAACCCCCAGTGTTGGTGTTAATAACCAGAGTTATTGTTATACACTGTGGAGAGTAAAACAGTCCCATCAAAACTACACCCATCACTTTTCTAGCATGCTCTAGTGCAGGCCAATTTTCTTTTAAGAAGTTTTAAATATCTGTGCTTTTGTATTGATTGATTGATTGATAAATGCTATGCAACACAAATATAAATAACATACATTTTTCTAAACTAATCCAATCGGTTAGTTATATGTATTGTGTTAGTTACTGAAATGGTTGTTCCAGTTTAAATGGTTTAGATAGCCTTCTTATCAATTTTCCTAACCCTGACAGTCATTCTGAATGCAGGTTATGGGTGAATAAACTGTTGGATATCCTAATTCTGTCTGGATTCCAATAGGATTTACATATCACTTTGCATGCCAGCTTAATGTGACTTGCAGGCCTGATGTGGCCTGTAAACCAGGATTTTCATAACACCACTGAGTTAGGGTAAAACTAGGCCATCAAAGTAAGGCCTTGTGATGACTATTCAGTGCTTGTTTTCTCACATTAACTACGATTGTAGTAAACAGTGTAGAATATTAGCAACCAGGAAATGAGATAGTGATATCTACATTGGCCACTTGCCCTGATATCCACGAGATAACAGAACCACAAAGTCAAAACAGCTTTTTTGACAGCAGATGCCTGCCCGGTGGGAGAAATCAATAGGCGAATATCACAGCCAATCACAACACTGGCGGATAAATAATACTGCGAAACACTATAATTTTACTATTACTGCAGATATATTATGGACATTTTCTGAAATTACAATGCAAAAAATGCAAAAAAATACTATGTGTAGCACCTTTAATTACCAGCCCCTAATATCATGTTTGGACAACCTGGGATACAAATGCTAGTTGGTGGCATTGCTATTTGGCAATGGTAGGCTTATGGTACGTGGCCTTCAGATTGCAGGCCTGCTTACGGGTAGAGCAAATCAACTGGCTAGGTACTGTTTCAACAGTTATGGGCAGGAGAAAGTGTGGAGGAGAAGGTGCTTTTTGTTTCCTTAATAATACTGCAATATGTAACTTTTTGGGCGACCCGACCAAATTCACATAGAAATTTGAGTTATAGATCTGTCTTTGTCATTGAAAGTAAGTCTAAGAAGTGGGAGATCGGTTCTATGTGCACCTTTTTCTATGCCTACAATTCTTAAGTTGAGTTTTGCGTTTTTTACTTTTGGTACTTTTTGTACGCTAGTTTCAAACAGCTAAAAAATATATTCTTGGTTTTGGAAAACATATTTCACAGCGGTTTAGATGGTAAAATGATTCTCTACACTATACTTGATTATTTTGTCACATAACCGGAAATTAGGCAAACTACTATAATTTTAGCAACCATGAAATGCCGGAGCGATTTATTCATAGATTTCTGCATAGTGCATCTTCAACAACCTTTGAAATGTTTGAATCCTTTATGATGTAATGCTATTTGTGGATTCAAATGAAGTATTTACAATGTGTGTATGTGTGTGTGTGTATGTATGTGTGTGTGTGTGTACCGTTGATCCAGTAGTCCTCGGAGATCTCAGTGCGTATATAGTGCTGGTCAGGGGGCGGGCCCAGGGAGCGGGTAAATGTTGTGTCTTTACCCAGGAAGTCTGATGCTGTGCCCGCATACAGGAATTGATCTGCAACCAGTCAGACAAAAGGAAGGTTAGGCCTGTACCAATGATGATGGGGGTCAAGTAAAACTGTAAATGTGAACCTATTAGAGTAACCAGCTCAACTCAGATAAAAAGGAAGAAAGCAAACCTGAGCAAAAACAATTAGTCAATCGCTCTAAAATGTGCGTCATGCTTTTAGTGATATGACATTCTTTGGCAAAACCAGATTTCTGAAAGACGATATGCTCAGCAAATATGTTTCAATGAATCTAGCCTTTACAAAAATATGTCTAATAATTTAGGAGTTGGCTTAGTAGATGACAATGTCTTTCTTACCTCATCATAACAACACACACACACACACACACACACACACACCCTGGGGATAGCAGAGAGAATCTTGAGGGAGATACTATGTGAGTGTTTATAGTTCCATGCCAAGTATAAATTGTTTATTACATTCAGACAGAATTCTCCCTACAAGAGGGCTTTCCTTTTTTATTGTAGAGGGCTTTTGAACACCAGGACATGAGAGAGAAGGTGTTAGGGCTGAATGTGGGTGTAGAATGGTGTCAGGGTGGGGCTGAGTTTCTGTCAGTAGATCTAGGTTAGTAAGAAGAGGACATTATGATGGGGCGTAGTCTGACCTGTGAGTACAGAGGTGAAAGGTTGCCTGGGGTCGTAAGGACATTTCAGCCTCCCAGACTCCACTGTACCGGACAACAACTGGAACACACCCTCCTTAAGAGAAAAAGAGAGAGAGTGAGAAAGAGAGAAATACTGTGTAAGTAAGCGGTGTGTGCTGTGTGTGTGAGTGTGTGTGTTCTCCCCAACTCTACCTCTCTGCGTCCTGAGATCTCAATGAAGGCACAAATGGGGTGGAAGGCTCCAGTCCCACAGGCGTACAGATGGGTGTGGTTATAGTTGTGGAGCACACGCACAAAATTGCCACACTCCAACTGAGAGTAAGAAGAAAGGAACCAAGAAGAGTAAGATATTTTTGGAATGTCATTTTTTACCCGAACAGTGATTTTATTGTCAATGTGAATTAAACAAGGCTTCAGGCTTTTTCCAGACTGTACTCACATGAGCACTCTTGCCGGCCAGTTTACACATCTCAACTCTGTCTCTGGGGGCTGGCCAGCTGATCTAGGAATAGATGGACAGGGAGGTTTACGTGACAGACAACACACCACAAACAATACCACTGATCCTGCATCAGAACCACACAACTCAAGACATAAGAACAAAGCATTACATACAAAACCCTGAGAGGAAACTTATGTCAATCAGACAGGAGTCAGCCTGTCCTAACAGTGATCTTAACCTCACTAGGGCAGGGGGCACTATTCTCCCCTCCGGATGAAAAACGTGCCCAAAGTAAACTGCCTGTTTCTCATGCCCAGAAGATAGTATATGCATATAATTGTTAGAATTGGATAGAACACACTCTAAAGTTTCCAAAACTGTCAGAATAATGTCTGTGAGTACATCAGAACTTATATGGCAGGTGAAACCCTGAGGAAAATCAACCCAGGAAGTGCCATTATTTTGAAAGGGTGTTTTTCCTTTGAAAGCCTATCCACCATGTAAAGGGTTATGAACCAGATTGCCTTGCCAATGACTTCTACTAGATGTGAAGAGTCTTTAGACATTGTTTCAGGCTTTTATTCTGAAAAATGAGTGAGAATGATAACATTTAGTCAGTGGATAGTGAGATGGTTCCTCTTTCTTGTTTTTCTTTTATAATGACGACGCTATTGTCCGGTTGAAATATTACCGATTATTTAGGCTAAAAACAACCTGAGGATTGATTAGAAACATCGTTTAACATGTTTCTACGAACTTTACGGACACTATTTGGAATTTCCGTCTGCCCGTTGTGGCCGCATTTGCAACATTGGATTACTGAACAAAACGCGCCAACAAAATGGAGGTTTTTAAATATAAAGAGGGAATTTATTGAACAAAACAAACATTTATTGTGTAAGTGAGAGTCCCGTGAGAGCAACCATACAAAGATCATCAAAGGTAAGTGATTCATTTTATTGCTATTTCTGACTTTCATGACTAATCTACATGGCTGCGAACTGTTCGTAATGTTTTGTCTGCTGATCGCTGTCCTCAGATAATCGCATGGTTTGCTTTCACCATAAAGCCTTTTTGAAATCTGACACGGTGGCTGGATTAACAACACGTTAAGCTTTAATTTTATGTATTGCATGTGTGATTCCATAAGTTAAATATTTATAGTAATTTTTTTGAATTTGGCGCTCTGCAAATTCACCGGATGTTGACCAGTTGGGATGCTAGCATCCCACCGGCCCCAAAGAAGTTAAGGGGGATAATGTTCTGTGTCCCTTGTACTGTATGTATACGGTATGTAGCTGATGTTCATACAAGTGTTATAACTGGTGTATCTTCTTAGCATGTTCATCCCTAACCCGCTACCAAGGAGCGACATCACTGGAGTTACACAGACTCCACCCCCCCCCCCCCCCCCCACACATGCATATACACGCACTTACGTCAGCGAAATAGGATTCCATAATATTGCCTCGCTCCATGGAATTCATACAAGTCTTATGATTTGAGTACACAGCACATTACAGTACAGTATAGTACATTTCAGGTCTGGGCAAGAGAGGATTTTGTCTTGAGCTGGATTTGAGAAACCCAGTAACATAAATCCTATACCACCAATCAATCAATGCATTAGTTTCACAGCGGGAGGATCGGGTCACACTTCACAATCTGCAATGTACCTGGTATTCACTTAGAACTCGGCATATCATGTGGTTACTTGTTGGTAACTTTGGAATTCATTGCAATAGCTACAATTTTTGCAGCAGGTACCACTTTGTCGCAGGTAAGTAAGGATTATGTTGAATTCCATTGTACCCATAGTGCAAATTCAATGTAGTCATAGTTGTAAATACCATGTTCTTACCAGCTGAAATAGGACAGTAAGATGTGTTGCAGACAAAGGAAAATGAGACACACCTGTAAATGTGCACTCTGTGTGTTGTCTGAGTGTGTCTAATGTTCTGTCTATCTTATTCCTAGCTCTATACTGAGTATACCAAACATTTTGACCTCAGAACAGCCTCAAATAGTCGGGGCAAGTGACATCAATAAGTGATCATATCTTTTACCTGGATTCAGCTGGTCAGTCTATGTCATGGAAAGAGCAGGGTGTTCTTAATGCTTCGTACACTCACATTCACACAGCTCTACCACGGAACAATCTAGTCTAACTATCTGGCCAGTATCAGTATCAATGACCAGAAATCAACAGTTAGAGAGCAGCACTCAGACTTACAACAACCCGATTAAGATCAAAGAAGCTCGACTCGGTCTGGCGCAGGGATCAAGCACAGCTGCATAAACAAACACTCACCTCTACTACAGCACATCTAAGCGGAGTATACCAAACATTAGGAGCACCTTCATAATATTTAGTTTCACCCTCCACTTTGACCTCAGAACAGCCTAAATTCGTAGGGGCATGGAATCTACAAGGTGTCGAAAGTGTTCCACAGGGATGCTGGCCCATGTTGACTCCAAAGCTTCCCACAGTTGTGTCAAGTTGGCTGGATGTCCTTTGGGTGGTGGACAATTCTTGACAAACACGGGGAACTGTCGAGCATTAAAAACCCAGCAGCAGCATTGCAGCTTTTGACACAAACCGGTGTGCCTGACACCTACTATCATACCCAGTTCAAAGGCACTTAAATTATTTGTCTTGCCATTCACTCCCTCAATTGTCTCAAGGATTAAAAATCCTTCTTTAACATGTCTCCTCCCCTTCATCTACACTGATTGAAGTGGATTTAACAAGTGACATCAATAAGGGATCATAGTTTTCAACTGGATTCACCTGGTCAGTCTGTCACAGAAAGAGTAGGTGTTCTTAATGTTTTGTACTGAGTATATGTGTCCTATTTGCAGCTATGTGTGTGTGTGTGTGTGTGTGTGTTTTTAAGGAATACCTAGGATAGGATAAAGTAATCCTTCTCATCCCCCCCCTTGAAAGACTTAGATGCACTATTGTAAAGTGGCTGTTCCACTGGATGTCATAAGGTGAAAGCACCAATTTGTAAGTCGCTCTGGATAAGAGCATCTGCTAAATGACTTAAATGTAAATGTAAATGTGTGTGTGCGTGCGCGTGTGTGCGTGTGTGCGTTCTAGGTCAAAGTCAAGGTCAGCAGGTAGACAGCCTGATAGACAGACAGAGCACTGTGTTAATTGACTGGTGCTAATTCCATCCACTCTACAAACTCTGCCCACTACTACAATACATCACTGATTACGCTGCATTCCTCACAGATCCACTCCACATAGCTGTGTCAGTAGTCATGTGGAAGATATGTAGCACAAGCACAGTCAGGTTTAAATGACTACTTACAGTTGGTATTTGGCATTTTATTAGGATCCCCATTAGCTGTTACAAAATCAGCAGCTACTCTTCCAGGAGTCCACACAAAACATGAAACATAATACAGAACATTAATAGACAAGAACAGCTCAAGAACAGAACTACATCCATTTTTAAAAACGCACATGTAGCCTAGATATAAATGCATACACAAAAACTATCTAGGTCAAATAGGGGAGAGGCGTTGTGCCACGAGGTGTTGCTTTATCTGTTTTTTTAAACCAGGTTTGCTGTTTAACTGAGCAATATGACATGTAAGGAAGTTCCATGCAATAAGGGCTCTATATAATACTGGACACTTTCTTGAAGTCCCCAAATGTTCTGGATTTGGGGACTGTGAAAAGACCCCTGGTGGCATGTCTGGTGGGTTAGGTGTGTGTGTCAGAGCTGTGTGTAAGTTGACTATGCAAAAGACGTGGGATTTTCAACACATTAATGTTTCTTATAAAAAGAAGAAGTGATGCAGTCAGTCTCTCCTCAACTCTTTGCCAAGAGAGACTGTCATGCATAGTATTTATATCAGCCCTCTGATTACAATTAAGATAAAAACGTGCCACTCTGTTCAAACTTGCACTGCCTTTCTTTCATATTTTTTTTTTGTTGCATGAATACAATTTCTCACTGTTCAATTGTTGGCCTGCCTACGTTTGCGCACGTTGCCAATGAAATTGAAATAATTGGTAACATCAAATGGTTTTGTGATGAATAAGTCATCTGACCTGGATCTGATGTGGATGATCTTGTTCCTGCAGTGTTTGTAAACACCCTGGTAGGTTGATTAATAACCTGAACCAGATTACAGGTACTGGTTACAGTGAGAAGCTTCCTCTTGAGTGGACAGCTTCATGAAAACCAGTCAATATTCAGGTCCACAAGAAAGTAGACCTCTCTGTTTACATCACATACACTATAAAGAATTTCACACATACTATTTAGATACTGACTGTTAGCACTTGGTGGCCAATAGCATCACCCCAAAAGAAAATACTTTAGATGTGCCAAATGAACCTGCAACCACTTCAGTAACACTTGACATAAGTTATTTTCTAAGCATTACAGGGACATGGCTCTGAATAGATACATCAACTCCTCCCCATAAGCATTTCTGTCTCTTCTATAGATGTTATATCCTTGTATTGCTACTGCTGTGTCACCAAATTAATTATCTAAGTGAGCATCAGAAATGGCTAATATATGAATGTTATCTGATGTTAGCAAGAATCTTATTTCTAAGGCTACATATATTAATATGGGCTATTTTCAGCCCTTTCTTGGGTAGCTTATCAGAGATAGACATAATGTTGAAAAGCGCAGACAAAGCAAGAGAAAACAAATATACATTCAGCAGTCCATTAATCAATTGGTGTGTGTGTGTTTTAACATGTTTTAAAGATGAATGAAAAATAAAACACTAATATACATTGATTAGTTCAATATTCGCCCCCCTGAGTCAATAAGAAAATCCTTTAGCAGTGATTACAGTGGAGTCTTCTTGGGTAAGTCTAATAAGAGCATTGCACACCTGTATTGTGTAATGTTAGTCATTATTATTTTCACATTTCGTTCCTCTCTGTCAAGGTGTTGGGGATCATGGCAGGACAGAAATGTTCAATTATTAACTTGACCATGCTTAAAGAGATATTAAAGAGATATTCAGTGTCTGATTTGTTCTCGTTACCAATCTACCAATCACTGTCCATCTATGTAGTTGAATCTGTGCTTGACATTCAATACTTGACTAAGGGACATTACAGATGTTGTATGTATGGGGGATAGAGGAAGTGGTAGCCATTCCAAAATTATATTAATCCCTTTGACATTATGGAATATTCTGTGTAGATCAATGAAAAAAAAATACAATGAAATCTATTGCAATCCCACTTTTTAACGCAACAAAATGTGAAAAAAGTTCAAGGGGGTGTATACTTCCAACCTATAGGCAATGTAGCCGAGCCTATTGGAGAGAGTTGGGTGATTCCCTGCGTGAGTGTGCATGTCTGAGGTGTGGCAGTTTGTGTCTGCATGGGGTTATAGCTAGTCAGCTGTTAAGAATTGAGTTCTGCCCAGGGCTTTCCTTCTTTCTGCTGGAGAGAGATACTATACTGTCTCCTTTAGGTCCAGCTCATACCCTTTTTTGCACAATCAGGCCAAATTATACTGTGTTGGCTTAGATATTTTCATTTCTACATTGTCCTTTCCCGCACAATTAAATGTATCTGGCTATTTAGATAAAGATTGCACCCCCAAATTCCCTGCATAATTAAAGTAAATGGTTCTCTAGAAAGGTTGCAGGTGTAGCATACCTTCCTGGGGGCTCTACTGAGGTGGTCAGGGTCCAGTAGGTAAACTGAGTCTCTGGTTCCCAGCAGCAGCCTGCCTCTCTCCTCATCCAACAACACTGAGTGGGAATGGAGACCATCAGTAGGACTCAGGAACACTGATACACTACCACTCTGGACCAGCTCTGAGAGAGAGAGAGAAAGAGAGAGAGAAGAGAGTGAGTAGAGTAGAGAGAGAGTCAAAACATACAGGAATGCATACAGACGTTCCTACACATATTCTGTGGCATGGAAAAAGGTTGGTTTGGTTCATCAAGACTTAATAGAATACACTTAGTTTAATGAACCTGGACACTATAAGCATAGTTTGGAGAGACTTTTTCTAGACAGAGAGGTTGTCTAGAAACAGGTCATGGATGCCTGCGTGTCTTGGCATGAGCTGAAACTGTCTCACTGTTCAACACCTTAACTGAGCGAAGAGAGTGAAAATCCTTCTGTGCGTGCATGCGTGCGTGCGTGCGTGTGTGAGTGAGTGTGTGAGTGAGTGAGTGAGTGAGTGAGTGAGTGAGTGAGTGAGTGAGTGAGTGAGTGAGTGAGTGAGTGAGTGAGTGAGTGAGTGAGTGTGAGTGTGTATTGGTCATTGCTCATCACCTCTCCTACAAACACACAGAGACGTCAGAATGCAGACTGACAGAAAGAGAAGCTAATGCATGGGCCCGCTACACTCACATTACAATAAGGGCATAATGAGATATTACAGTGGGTTTTATCTTCAGACAGTGAAAGTGTTAAAGACGCCAGGATAAACCGACCTCGACCCACAGTGTTACTGACTGGCTGTAGATGGAGAAGGAGATGAGGAAGAGTGGGTTTGTCCTCAGTCACCGCCATACCTGCATAATTATCAATAACCCACCATCACCCAACATATCCATACCTACAGTATACATCATCCATCAGCTTCTAAATCTTCAGACGGTTAAACCTGACCATTAAACTGATGTCACATGTCTGTCAAGACTAGGTTTAGATTAGACCCTGACCAAAATGACAGTTTGAGCTCCAGGGGGGGAAGCCTTCTGAATAGCTCTCATACAAACATATATTAACCTCTTGAACCTCTGGGGGCAGTATTTCATTTTTGGATGAAAAACGTTCCCGTTTTAAACAAGATATTTTGTCACGAAAAGATGCTCGACTATGCATATAATTGACAGCTTTGGAAAGAAAACACTCTGACGTTTCCAAAACTGCAAAGATATTGTCTGTGAGTGCCACAGAACTAATGCTACAGGCGAAACCAAGATGAAATTTCATACAGTAAGTGAGCCAGATTTTGGAGGAGCTGTGTTCCAATGTCTCCTTATATGGCTGTGAATGCGCAAGGAATGAGCCTACACTTTCTGTCGTATCCCCAAGGTGTTTGCAGCATTGTGACGTATTTGTAGGCATATCATTGGAAAATTTACCATAAGAGACTACATTTACCAGGTGTCCGCTCGGTGTCCTCCGTCGAAACGTAATCTCCAGGTGTGTGCATTTTTTTCATTTTGAACCGAGGAGAAACCAAACTGCAACGAGTGATTTATCATTGAATAGATATGTGAAAAACACCTTGAGGATTGATTCTAAACAACGTTTGCCATGTTTCTGTCGATATTATGGAGTTGATTTGGAAAAAAGTTTGAGTTGTAATGACTGAATTTTCGTTTTTTTTTTCTTGGCCAAACGTGATGAACAAAACGGAGCGATTTCTCCGACACAAATAATATTTTTGGAAAAACTGAACATTTGCTATCTGAGAGTCTCCTCATTGAAAACATCCGAAGTTCTTCAAAGGTAAATGATTTTATTTGAATGCTTTACTTGTTTTTGTGAAAATGTTGCCTGCTGAATGCTAGGCTTAATGCTATGCTAGCTATCAATACTCTTACACAAATGCTTGTGTAGCTATGGTTGAAAAGCATTTTTTGAAAATCTGAGATGACAGTGTTGTTAACAAAAGGCTAAGCTTGTGAGCCAATATATTTATTTCATTTCATTTGCGATTTTCATGAATAGTTAACGTTGCGTTATGGTAATGAGCTTGAGGCTATATTTACGCTCCCGGATACGGGATTGCTCGTCGCAACAGGTTAAACCATGCACATCAATGCCTGCCCTCCACCCCTGAATATCTCCTGCTCATCCATGAATACTTTCTTCTAGAGTGAGAGCGGAGCTTCAGAGACATACCAGTCAGAGGTATGTATGCATGTCTTCACCATATCCATTCACCTGTCTCTAACCTATCTAATCTCCCCATAGGTCAAATGCAGTTAGAAACATGATGTTATGCACCACATACAAGACCATTATTCCTCCAACAAACATTTACAGTTGGCACTATGCATTCGTGCGGGTAGAGTTCTCCTGGTAACCTCCAAGTTCTTTGGACTGCCAGATGGTGAAGCATGATTCGTCACGCCAAAGAACGCGTTTCCACTGCTCAAGAATCCAGTGGCGGAGAGGTTTACACTCCAGCCGACGCTTGGCATTGCGCCTCTTGATCTTAGGCTTGTGTGGAGCTGCTTGGCCATGGAAACCCATTTCATGAAGCTCCCGACGAACAGTTCTTGTGCCGACGTTGCTTCCAGAGGCAGTTTGGAACTCGGTAGTGAGTGTTGCAACCAAGGGTTTTTACACACTACGCGCTTCAGCCAGAGGCAGTTTGGAACTTGTTAGTAAGTGTTGCAACTGAGGATTTTTACACCCTACGCACTTCAGCACATGTGGCCTACCACTACTTGGCTGAGCTGTTGTTGCTCCTAGATGTTTCGACTTCACAATAGCAGCACTTACAGTTGACCGGGGCAGCTCTAGTAGGGCAGAGATTTGACAAACTGACTTGTTGGAAAGGTGGCATCCTATGACGGTGCCACGTTGAAAGTCACTGAGCTCTGGAGTAAGGCTATTCTACTGACAAGGTAAAAATATGTTGTTCTGCCCCTGAACAAGGCAGTTAACCCACTGTTCCTAGGTCGTCATTGTAAATAAGAATTGGTTCTTAACTGACTTGACTAGTTAAATAAAAATGTATTTGTGGATGTATATTACTCATTTCCTATGATACAGTATGTTATGAAATTGCAATATGTATGATATGTTAGAGTTAACGGTTAGGGGAAGAGTTAGCTAACATGCTTAGTAGTTGCAAAGTTGTTAAAATGCTGAAGTTGTTCAATTTTCGAACACGCAACCTTTGGGTTGTTAGACGTTCATGTTATACAACCACCCAACCATCCTCCATTGCTTTTTGCCTTAATGCCTAATGTAATCTTCTGTATTTTGTAACCATACCAAATGTAACATATCATACTAATATTAGTCTCGTCAATGAGACCAGGCTGTATGAAATCATACTTGGGAGAAAAGTATTTTTCTTGTTCAGGGTAATTGATCTGGGTGATGTTTCCCAAAACCACTGTAGCTAATATGGTACTTTACTTCACTTGACAACCCAGACTCAAGCACACACACACACACCTTCCCTCACCCCAAACTCCCCAAATTGAGGTGATGTTGACTTTATGTTTCTATGCTGGATGAATGAAGGCTGGTGACTCCAGAGATCTGGGTGTGTGAGGGGGTCACTCTGAGAGGTTTGACACTGTGATTAGCCTGAGGGTGTGAATGCTTAGCGACGTTACTCACTACCAATATTTGAACTTTTAGACCCCTCCCTCGCCCCCTAATACCTCTTCTTACACACACATCACCCCGACGCACTCGCCTTTCTCTCTCGTTCTCTCGCTCTCTCTTTCGCAGAAACACACACACGCACCCGCACATACACGCAGAGCCACTATGCCCTTTCCACACTAAACCTACAGAGAGCTTAGCCGTGCTAGCCCTTGGTTAACTCTGTCATTTGCTCGGTAAACACACAGCACTAGGATCCCAGGGATAGGCCCAGCTTAGCCTCACTGTTAGCACTTAGCTTATCGCTGAGCTCCAGCCATGACACCTCCCCCTTTCTCTGCAGTCTCTCCACAGGCACCGTTCAGCAAATCCTGATCCCCATGGAGTTCTACTGGTTTATTTGAGTTAGATAGCATTTCACATCGGCTAGTGGCTAGCATCAGGTTTTAAGATAACCCTACTGACGGACTGTCTGTGTGCATGTGTAGCGGTTGTGCGTGTGACAGCTACAGCGCCACAGCCCAGGGCGTATTCACTATATGGTGACTAAGAGGCTTCCTCTCCTCCCCACGCTATTCTCAGAGGATGGGAATCAACAGTGACAGAGAGATATGTTTCTGCGTATGATATACAGATGAATATCCTGCAGGCAAATACATTATAGTTTTGATCTCAAGTTTATCAGATAACAGAGTTAAAACACTGAGATCTTCAGTCAAACTTAATCACTGTCATGTAAAACAGAATGACATTGGAATGTCATAACTATATAGGGTTGGTGGGTTAACACTCCCACGATACTGTACAGGAACATTGTGTAATATCACAGCGCTATCGACCTGAATCAGCTTGGAAAGATGTAAGACGTGGAAGTGTTCCCCTGACAAAGAGAGATGGAGAGAACATGGATTTACAGTTACATATAATTCAGGGCTATAAAGTAAACTGCTTGTCTGGATCTGGATCAGCATGTGAGTTATGGAAAACTTGATTTACATGAGTTTAAAGTGGGAGGGCCAGTCAGATTAACTCTGTAGAATATATGCCTGTATTATTATCACAAGACAAAATGTCCTAATACAGGATTTCCAAAACTCCTTGCTTCACATTAAGTTGTTTACACTAGCACTACAAAGCTGATTCAAATAACCATCTCATCATCAAGCTTTATTTTAATCTGTTGTGTAGTGCTAGGGCAAAAAACTACATGTGTACCCAGGGGGGGACCCCAGGACCGTGAATCTTGAATGTTGATTGTTCTCCCTTTTGAACAATTCTGAACTCTTTCACCTCTGAAGGAATCAAAGGACAAACGTTGCCTGGTGGTTATTGAGAGGAAAGTACACTGTGAATGCGCTTTCTGAACTCCAGTTCATTCAGCCAGGGATGATGTGTGTATTTGAAGTGTGTGATCATAAAGAGATGATGTTGTTTGAAGCATGTGGTCAATCAGGGATGAAGATGTTTTGGAGGAGTTTGTTCAATCGGAGATGATTGACTTCAGTAGAGTTTGACTTTGCCAACTGTATTTTCAGAAGGGATGATGTTATTTTTTAAGCGTGATTTCAGTCAGGGACAATTTTCCTTTGATGGATTTCATAATACAACATTCTGAATATTTGAGTTTTGCTGAGATCTAAGGCTCAAGAATTCAATTGGCATGAAACAACGCAATCTGCAGAGCTGAACCTGCATATTTCTACAGGACAAATTGCTAAATAAATAGAGTGTTTCAGGAAGTTATTATTTCGACCACTATTTATGTACTACAATGTATTTATGTTGTAAAATAACAGCATGTAAATGAGCTTCTATTTTCAGCGATGCTGGGTCTACAGGAGACTTGGCCAGGGAAAAGGGTTGGGGTTAGGGGGTGAGTCCAAGGTTGCAATTGGGATGCGGGGGTTTGTATCTGGGTTACAGTAGTGCAGGGGTTGGCAAAGACCGGCCTGTAATATATTTTTTGCCCCCACAAGGTTTTAGTAAAGAAGGGGTTTTGGTCAAGAAAGACTGTAAAATCACCAGGAATTCAGCAAAATATGTGTTCCCAAGTATTCCCACAAAAAGAGACGTGATTGTGTCTCAATGCAATCAAGGTATCAAACGATTGTTTGTTTTAAATACAATCTATGTTTGGGCTTAGTTGTGAGCATTTTGCAGTGTAGAATTTAGTAGTATTATTTTCCGACCATTCGCTCCAACAAACATTGTCCCGTGGCCTCATCTAGTTGCCTACCCATGGAGTACTGAATGTGAACTAATGACTGGTGACTTTATGTTGGGGTGAGGGTTTAGGTGTTAATAGTTAGATCAGGGTTTGGTGGTCAGGGTTGAAGTAGAAGTTTTTGGGGTTACAGTCAGACTAAAGCTTATAATGAGGTTCTTATGGGTGGTTAGTGTGTTTGCGTTATTGTAGTGTTTGTGTTAGAGTTTGAGTCATTTTTTGCTACGGGGTAGAATGGGTTTTTAGAGACCCTGTAGGGCTTAAAAACAAACACAGCCTCTAGTTTACCCAACACTAAACACACTGACACACACAGAGTACCACAGCTACCACACAGCCAGACCCATTGTGGTCCTGTATTGCTCAGTCGAAAGAGAAAGGTGCTTGTAATGCCAGGATTGTGTATTCGTTTCCTGGGGCCACCCATTCGTAAAATGTATGCACGCATAAAAATTATTTTGGGGATAAAAGCGCCTGCTAAATTGCAAAACAACAAAATATTTAAGTGCCTTTGAACGAGGTATGGTAGTAGATGCCAGGCGCACCGGTTTGTGTCAAGAACTGCAACGTATCTTGGTTTTTTACGCAGAACAGTTTTCTGTGTGTATCAAGAATGGTCCACCACCCAAAGGACATCCAACCAACTTGATACAAATGTGGGGAGCATTGGAGTCAATATGGGCCAGCATCCCTGTGGAACGCTTACGACACATTGTGGAGTCCCTTCCCAGACAAATTCAAGCAGTTCTGAGAGGCAAAAAATACTGAGCTACATACTCATTGTGTATTTGTAAGAAATATAGAACTCTATAAAGCACATGTGTATTTAAAACTAATTAAATGTTTGCCTATCCATCATCACCACTATAAATGCTTCATAGATTTAACATGGTAACAGGGTGTAAAAGAGATTTTCCTTACTGTAGAGACTAAAGCCAATGTTGAGGCTGAAAAGACTAGTTATTGTAGTTTTACAGCCTGACAAATACAACCCAACCCTACGCTCTCCCTTTAGTACCTACAGTATGGACCACCCCACATAGCTCTCTCTGTTTCCAAGCGATCTTTCACACCTCATATTTGTTAACACAGTGGCCAAGTGATTGTTTATTGGTGTGTGTATTGGTACGTGTGTGTGTTCTGTTAACAATTGTGGGTCGTTTCACGAAATTATTACCTTTTGCATTTTTAAGTAGAAATTGTGCACAAATATTGCATTTTAAAAGCCTGTTATATTGAGTGAATTGTCCTTTAATATAGACCATATGGAAAATTGTGCCAACATGCAGCATTTTGACATGTACCCTCTGTGAATGCTCTGCGACTTCTAGGAAGATTTTAACCCACTTAACAGCAACATTTCTCCAGGTTTTCACCATCATTGTAAAGCCCTTATTTTGTTGCTTTGACAAAGTAATTTCTAAAGATTAGTATTTATTTACTTTGATTAGGGATTCATTTTAAGGATAAAATAACTGTTCCTCATTTTAAGGTCAACCCTGTTACATGAACTGATCTCTCATTTTACTATGGTGAAACTATTTTACATCTAATAGTCAAATCATAGTGTAAAAGCAGGTGAGCTGGTTTTACTCTTTTTGGCAATTTTCTGGTGTTTTGTGGTGGTGAGTGGGTTGAGCATGACATGTCACCTCTGTTACCCATAGATAGACAGGCTAGACATTTTGTTCACAATTCAAAATGGACAGAACAAGCTTCCAATCCCTCTGTTACAAAGGCATCCACGGCTGATTTAAGACGAAATCGTCAACACTGTTACGGTCAACCCTGTTACGGTCAACCCTGGTGCAGTCAACCCTGTTACTTTATTTGGCACTTAATAGGTATTTACTATAGTTTTTTGTTTTACCAAGTTACACTAGTCAAAAGGCACCAAATTGGTGGACAGACCCTTCAAACTCACATGAGCTGAAAAGAAAAGTGAATCATTCTAGAAGTAAAATGATCAAAAAGAGAGATAGAAGTCAGAACAATCAGCTGGACAGTGCGCCAGAGAATGGCTCATTTGCAGATAATTCAACATAGCTACTGATAAAAATACTGCAGGTGATGATGATGGAGAAAAAGCTGTTTGGTGTTTTGCACTTTCTGCATATATTATGTTGCACCTCTGTTGTCGATATAATTTTCTCTCTTTGTAGATGTGGCAGTCATTTCTTGACTTAGAGCATGTTGCCAAAAACCCGTGCCAACTTAAAGTCAGGTCGTTGTTTCTCAAAATGTTGGTTCAGAACCTACTGGTGGGTCATAGCTAGTTCATCCTCCTAGCTAAAGCATCTATTAAAACTAGTATAATCAATTTAATCTGGTTAAGTCATAAACTAAACATGATTATTTAATTTGAACCATATATCATTCAGCCATCAGTGCATCGGCATATTATTACTGTACCATAGCTCCCAGTCTCTTACCTTTGTAGCTGAGTTGGACTCTGGGGACACTCTGTTTGACACTTTCTCCAGAAGGCAGGAGGACCAGCAGTACCATCCCCAGAAGCAGCAGCCCTGGGTGGGCTAGAGACAGCCTAATCCTCCCTTGACCTCCAGTAAAGCCCCAGGACAGTCTCTCAACAGGCTCACACTCAGTCCCTCCAGTCTTCATGATGCGAAAGTGAAGGTTTTCTTCTCTGTTCCACTACTGTTTCTCAACAGTCCTGAAAGAAGGAGGAGAGCAATGCCAAGGAGTTTGGGAGTTAACCAAGGAAAGTCGACTTTCTTCTCTGTATCTTCTCTTCTCTCTCGCTCACTCCCTTTCCCTGTCTCTCCCTCTCTCCTCCTCTCTCTCCCTGTGTGAGTGTGTCTGTCTGTTCTCTGTGTGCGCGTGTCTGTGTTTGTGTGTGTGTGAGTATTCAGCTGTTTCTCCATGGTACCGTACAGGCATGTGTGTTCTTTGTACCAGGCCAACATCAGCTGTTACCTTTCCTACCTCTCCTTTTGTGTCCATCTAAATCTGTTTGCGCAAAACAGAAGGTCAGGCAAAGAAAAACAGCCACCATCTTTCCACATACATCCTTCTTTCTAAGGTCTCTTTCACCTCCCACCATCTTTCCACATACATCCTTCTTTCTAAGGTCTCTTTCACCTCCCACCATCTTTCCACATACATCCTTCTTTCTAAGGTCTCTTTCACCTCCCACCATCTTTCCACATACATCCTTCTTTCTAAGGTCTCTTTCACCTCCCACCATCTTTCCACATACATCCTTCTTTCTAAGGTATCTTTCACCTCCCATCTCTCCCTCTATCTTTCTTTATCTGTCTCTCTCTTTCTCATTTCATTCTGCACCTAAATGACTAAATGATTCTGGCCCATGGTTATTGCATTAGGCTGATGACCCAGTGTCAACTGTTCCTTTATGTTGTGATATAATTGTTCTAGGATCTGCATATTTCCTCACGCTGCACAAGAGAGGTGTCAAGACCGAGTTTAGACCAATAATACAGGACAGGATGGATAGAGCAAAGTGTTTAGGGGCAGCCTTAAGTCTGTGATTGGACACAGGCTTAATAGTAATTGTTAAGTCTGTAGAAGGTCAGAGGTGATACTAGGGGTGAGACTAAGGGAGAGGCCTGTATGTAGGGCTGAGTATAACAATGCGGTTTCCTGAACTCTCATAAAATCTATTATTTCCTTGCAGTGATACATCCTAACACATATCTCATCTAGTTAATGATTAACTAACCAATCACAAATGGATGCTTCAGAATGCAGATCCTCCCCCTTTCTTCCTCCCTCTTTCCCTTCATCCCTCTCTCCTCCCTCTATCTCTCACTCTACCTCCCACACAGATAACATACATCAACCTGTCTAGGTTTAACATAAATAATGTCAGACTAAATTCATGAATCTGATTAATTCTACATAGACATTTTTCAAACTATGCAACAGCAAAAAAGAGTGAGATAGAGAGAGATAGAGAGAGCAAGAGAGACAGGGGGTAGAGAGCGACAAGAAAAAGAAATAGAGAGAAAAAGAGAGAGGGGGAGTGAGAGAGAGAGAGACAGAGGAAGAGAGAAAGAGAGAGAGGGGGGGAGAATGAGAAAGAGAGCGAGAGAAAGAGTGAGAGAGAAAAAAAAGAGACTGAGGGAGAGAGAGAAAGAGAGAGAGAAAGTGAGAGAGAAAGCGCGAGAGAGAGAGAGAGAAAGCGAGAGAGATAGGGAGAGAGAGAGGGGGGGAGGGAGAGAGAGAGAGAGAGACAGACCAACCAACCTGCACATGTACTCTATGCTTATTATTATTGTTATTGTTCAATATATGGTGATTTTAACCCCTGATTATTGTTGCTACTGTTGTTCCATTGACAAAATGTATTATTATTATTTTAAATATGTTAATATTGTAAATCTCCAAAGTAAGCTTTGGCAATATGTACATTGTTATGTCATGCCAATAAAGCAAGAAACAATTGAATTGAGAGAGAGAGATAAAGAAAATTAGATAGAGAAAGAGAAAAAGAGAGCAAGAGAAAGAGTGAGAGACAGTGAGAGCAAGAGAAAGAGTGAGAGACAGTGAGAGCAAGAGAAAGAGTGAGAGACAGTGAGAGCAAGAGAAAGAGTGAGAGACAGTGAGAGCAAGAGAAAGAGTGAGAGACAGTGAGAGCAAGAGAAAGAGTGAGAGACAGTGAGAGCAAGAGAAAGAGTGAGAGACAGTGAGAGCAAGAGAAAGAGTGAGAGACAGTGAGAGCAAGAGACAGAAAGAGAGAGAAATTACCGTACGACAGACCACGTATTCACCCTGCCCACCCGAATTGACAAACAAACAAACTAAAACAAAGTCTTCTCATGCTTTGTTGCCTTCAAAAAAGTGTTAGACTCAATTTGGCATGAGGGTCAGCTATACAAATTGATGGAAAGTGGTGTTGGGGCAAAACATACAACATTATAAAATCCATGTACACAAACAACCAACAGCACCCAGCCTCACCCTACTAGAATCTGAAGTCAAATGTTTGCTGATCTGGTGCTTCTGTCCCCAACCAAGGAGGGCCTACAGCAGCACCTAAATCTTCTGTACAGATTCTGTCAGACCTGAGCCCTGACAGTAAATCTCAGTAAGACAGGTCCACGAATACAAATTCCATCTAGACACCGTTGCCCTAGAGCACACAAAAAAACGATACATACCTCAGCCTAAATAAACATCAGCGCCACAGGTAACTTCAACAAAGCTGTGAACGATCTGAGAGACAAGGCAAGAAGGGCCTTCTATGCCATCAAAAGGAACATAAAATGTGACATACCAATTAGGATCTGGCTAAAAATACTTGAATCAGTTATAGAACCCATTGCCCTTTATGGTTGTGAGGACTGGGACCTGCTCACCAACAAAGAATTCACAAAATGGGACACACACAAAATTGAGACTCTGCATGCAGAATTCTGCAAAAATATCCAGTGTGAAAAGTAAATCACCAAATAATGCATGCAGAGCAGAATTAGGCCGATACCCGCTAATTATCAAAATACAGAAAATAGCCATTCAATTATACAACCTCCTAAAAGGATGTGATTCCCAAACCTTTCATAACAAAGCCATCACCTACAGAGAAATAAACCTAGAGAAGAGTCCCCTAAGCAAGTTGGTTCTGGGACTCTGTTCACAAACACAAACAGACCCCACACAGAGCCCCAGGACAGCAACACAATTAGACCCAAACAAATCATCAGCTAGAAAGATGTGTCGGCATCGAGTAATTGTCTCTGGCCCCCTCCCAGTTAGGGGGAGTGATGACCTCTACAGCAGAGTCTCACAACTCAATCGCTGGTTGAAAACTGTTTTCTGCCCCTCCCAAAAGATAGAATTTGTAGATAATTGGCCCTCTTTCTGGGACTCACCCACAAACAGGACCAAGCCTGACCTGCTGAGGAGTGACGGACTCCATCCTAGCTGGAGGGGTGCTCTCATCTTATCTACCAACATAGACAGGGCTCTAACTCCTCTAGCTCCACAATGAAATAGGGTGCAGGCCAGGCAGCAGGCTGTTAGCCAGCCTGCCAGCATAGTGGAGTCTGCCACTAGCACAGTCAGTGTAGTCAGCTCAGCTATAACCATTGAGACCGTGTCTGTGCCTCGACCTAGGTTGGGCAAAACTAAACATGGCGGTGTTCGCCTTAGCAATCTCATTAGGATAAAGACCACCTCCATTCCTGTCATTACTGAAAGAGATCATGATACCTCACATCTCAAAATAGGGCTACTTAATGTTAGATCCCTTACTTCAAAGGCAATTATAGTCAATGAACTAATCACTGATCATATTCTTGATGTGATTGGCCTGACTGAAACATGGCTTAAGCCTGATGAAGTTACTGTTTTAAATGAGGCCTCACCTCCTGGCTACACTAGTGACAATATCCCCCGTGCATCCCGCAAAGGCGGAGGTTTTGCTAACATTTACGATAGCAAATTTCAATTTACAAAAAAAAATGACGTTTTCGTCTTTTGAGCTTCTAGTCATGAAATCTATGCAGCCTACTCAATCACTTTTTATAGCTACTGTTTACAGGCCTCCTGGGCCATATACAGCGTTTCTCACTGAGTTCCCTGAATTCCTATCGGACCTTGTAGTCATAGCAGATAATATTCTAATCTTTGGTGACTTTAATATTCACATGGAAAAGTCCACAGACCCACTCCAAAAGGCTTTCGGAGCCATCATCGACTCAGTGGGTTTTGTCCAACATGTCTCTGGACCCACTCACTGTCACAGTCATACGCTGGACCTAGTTTTGTCCCATGGAATAAATGTTGTGGATCTTAATGTTTTTCCTCATAATCCTGGACTATCGGACCACCATTTTATTACGTTTGCAATTGCAACAAATAATCTGCTCAAACCCCAACCAAGGAACATCAAAAGTCGTGCTATAAATTCACAGACAACACAAAGATTCCTTGATGCCCTTCCAGACTCCCTCTGCCTACCCAAGGACGCCAGAGGACAAAAATCAGTTAACCACCTAACTGAGGATCTCAATTTAACCTTGCACAATACCTAGATGCAGTTGCACCCCTAAAAACTAAAAAAAAATCTCATAAGAAACTAGCTCCTGGTACACAGAAAATACCCGAGCTCTGAAGCAAGCTTCCAGAAAATTGGAACGGAAATGGCGCCACACCAAACTGGAAGTCTTCCGACTAGTTTGGAAGGACGGTACCGTGCAGTACCGAAGAGCCCTTACTGCTGCTCGATCATCCTATTTTTCTAACTTAATTGAGGAAAATAAGAACAATCCGAAATTCCTTTTTGATACTGTCGCAAAGCTAACTAAAAAGCAGCATTCCCCAAGAGAGGATGACTTTCACTTTGGTAGTGATAAATTCATGAACTTCTTTGAGGAAAAGATTATGATTATTAGAAAGCAAATTACGGACTCCTCTTTAAACCTGCGTATTCCTCCAAACCTCAGTTGTCCTGAGTCTGCACAACTCTGCCAGGACCTAGGATCAAGAGAGACGCTCAAGTGTTTTAGTACTATATCTCTTGACACAATGATGAAAATAATCATGGCCTCTAAACCTTCAAGCTGCATACTGGACCCTATTCCAACTAAACTACTGAAAGAGCTGCTTCCTGTGCTTGGCCCTCGTATGTTGAACATAATAAACGGCTCTCTGTCCACTGGATGTGTACCAAACTCACTAAAAGTGGCAGTAATAAAGCCTCTCTTGAAAAAGCCAAACCTTGACCCAGAAAATATAAAAAACTATCGGCCTATATCGAATCTTCCATTCCTCTCAAAAATTTTAAAGAAGGCTGTTGCGCAGCAACTCACTGCATTCCTGAAGACAAACAATGTATACGAAATGCTTCAGTCTGGTTTTAGACCCCATCATAGCACTGAGACGGCACTTGTGAAGGTGGTAAATGACATTTTAATGGCATCGGACCGAGGCTCTGCATCTGTCCTCGTGCTCCTAGACCTTAGTGCTGCTTTTGATACCATCGATCACCACATTCTTTTGGAGAGATTGTAAACCCAAACACATTTCGGTGTTCCTCAAGGTTCCGTTTTAGGACCACTATTGTTTTCACTATATATTTTACCTCTTGGGGATGTTATTCGAAAACATAATGTAAACTTTCACTGCTATGCGGATGACACACAGCTGTACATTTCAATGAAACATGGTGAAGCCCCAAAATTGCCCTCGCTAGAAGCATGTGTTTCAGACATAAGGAAGTGGATGGCTGCAAACTTTCTACTATTAAAAACAGATATGCTTGTTCTAGGTCCCAAGAAACAAAGAGATCTTCTGTTGGATCTGACAATTAATCTTAATGGTTGTACAGTCGTCTCAAATAAAACTGTGAAGGACCTCGGCGTTACTCTGGACCCTGATCTCTCTTTTGAAGAACATATCAAGACCATTTCGAGGACAGCTTTTTTCCATCTACATAACATTGCAAAAATCAGAAACTTTCTGTCCAAAAATGATGCAGAAAAATCAATCCATGCTTTTGTCACTTCTAGGTTAGACTACTGCAATGCTCTATTTTCCGGCTACCCGGATAAAGCACTAAATAAACTTCAGTTAGTGCTAAATACGGCTGCTAGAATCCTGACTAGAACCAAAAAAATTGATCATATTACTCCAGTGCTAGCCTCTCTACACTGGCTTCCTGTCAAAGCAAGGGCTGATTTCAAGGTTTTACTGCTAACCTACAAAGCATTACATGGGCTTGCTCCTACCTATCTCTCTGATTTGGTCTTGCCGTACATACCTACACGTACGCTACGGTCACAAGACGCAGGCCTCCTAATTGTCCCTAGAATTTCTAAGCAAACAGCTGGAGGCAGGGCTTTCTCCTATAGAGCTCCATTTTTATGGAACGGTCTGCCTACCCATGTCAGAGACGCAAACTCGGTCTCAACCTTTAAGTCTTTACTGAAGACTCATCTCTTCAGTGGGTCATATGATTGAGTGTAGTCTGGCCCAGGAGTGGGAAGGTGAACGGAAAGGCTCTGGAGCAACGAACCGCCCTTGCTGTCTCTGCCGGGCCGGTTCCCCTCTTTCCACTGGGATTCTCTGCCTCTAACCCTATTACAGGGGCTGAGTCACTGGCTTACTGGGGCTCTCTCATGCCGTCCCTGGAGGGGGTGCGTCACCTGAGTGGGTTGATTCACTGTTGTGGTCATCCTGTCT